>NW_018404352.1:921102-940848 GCF_002113885.1 Mizuhopecten yessoensis
AAATTCATTTGTGAAATGCTTTCTATATTATCAACACATTACATCTTCAGCACACACACAGGCATACACACATAGGGAGATATTAGTCAGGTGGTATAGGACAAATAGTTAGCGACTGATAAGGCAGCTCCTACGAATTCCTCAAAATTATATTGATTAACGTAAATACGAATTGTATTAACTGTATATATATGTACTGTAGAGCGCTTAAAAGTGGCTAGATAGGGCGCTATATGAATTATTGCATATTATTATCATCACTAATGAAAATAATAATAATAATAATAAGTCGAGGTTCCTTTATACCAATTCATCACAACCTAGATCGTAGGACGTCTCAAAGCGGGTCACAAATTATTATCCGTGGTTATAAGGCCTTTGCAACCAGCCAATCTATTTCACAACTCACAGTGGAGCATACATCCGGTGCTGGCATTTCGGCGTTCATAGCTACTTGTAGCATTCAACATTCCCAGCACTGCCAAACCACGTACTCATTTACAGCTAAGTAGACTAGAACAAGCGTAGTCAAGTATCATGTTTAAAGATACACACAGTTTCGTGACGTGACTCGAACCCGCGACCATTCAGTCACGAGTCCGGCGTCCTACCACTAGACTACCGTGCCTCCTTAAATAATATTCAAGTGTATTCTGAACGTAAATAGTAATAAACGTATATCATAATTATATTTGATCTAAAAAAGAATGTCGAAAACTGTATAAATCGGTAATGCCATGCCGATATATTGACCTGTAACGTGTACCTTGTTGTACCTGGTAACTTTCGGGGAAGGCAACACTTTTATTCTGTAACGTCAAAGGTTCAACAATTGTAACAGCCACAAAGTCAGGCGAGACCGCGAACAGTCATACAACATCAGATAGCGAATTAACAAGAGTTTGAGAAACCAGGGCATGCTGTAGACGGCATCCAGCCATATCATATTTGCCAAAACAATGAATTGAATGGAAACCCAAATGGCGACTCTCAAGAGGCTGACACAGACTGGTAGCATTGCAAGTTTCTGGATTCTTACTGATAGGTTTGCATTATAATCCAATTAGCGGGAAATTAAATAGCATTGTGCTCCGTGTTGTTGAACAATCATGTTTATTCTTTATGTTGATAAAAATATAAAGTTGCTTATTTTATTATATATGAAAAACTCCATGTTAAATTTTTAATTTCACGTCTTCGAACTATGTAAAAAAGTCTCACGACAAGATAGGAGTGTGATATACAACTGTTTTATTACCTCAAATTTTAATTACTGCCCTTTAGTTTGGCATTTCACCAGTATGAAGAGTGTTAAGAAACTTGAAAAGCAACAAGAGCGAGCCCTTCGTTTTATTCACAATGATTATGTCTCCTCTTTTACTGAACTTTTGATATTATCAAACGCAGGTTTTTTACATGTAAGAAGACTTAAGGATATGGGATGTGAAGTTTTTAAAATGTTGAACAAACTTTCTCCTGATTACATCTATGATCTTATAAAACTTAAGTCTTGGAATTATAATATAAGACAGGAACATGCAGCAAAGATGCCCAGGGTTAAAACAGTTAAGTATGGACAGAAATCTTTCACATTTGAGGCTGCTAGGGTGTGGAACACTCTCCCAAATAGGTAGACAACCTTCCGGGGGTGGAACCATCGGTAGCTGTTCGATCTGTCGCACCTCTGCTGACTGACGTTTAACCATTTTAGTGCTAAAATTGGGTTTAACATTTTTAGGTAAATTGACTGTGATATGAATCGCTGGGATTCATAAAAATTTTCATGTATTGCATCAAATTTACTATTTATGGTACTGTAAGTTTTCTCTCTTAATCGTGTTCTTCTTTATTATATGAAATTCTTTTTTTTTAATCCACACTATATCAGTGTATATCATGTCAATGTTTACCCTTTGCTATACTAGCATGTATGTATAATACACTTGTATAGATTACAGGTTATGTTTTAACATTCATTGTAGAAACACATCGTTCATAAACATGTGTCAAATCTTTTAATGCTATATAAAAAAAACATAATATAAATAAGTGTCAAGCCTTGTGATATTATTAAAAAGTTGTGCAATCAATTATCTTACTTACATGTGACATTACCGTGTATTTTTCTGTAATGTAAAAATTGTCCTCTATGCTATTTATAATAACTCATTGCTACTAATAATATTACATTATGTTATTGTTATTATGTATACTTGTGTTTGTCGCAAATTTAGTTCTCAAGAGCTAATGTTACTTGTTGATATGTATGCGAATCTAAATAAAGCTTCTTGCATATTGTATCTTGTACTCATTAGTCCTACATATGTATCAATATTACGTTATCATTTAACAAATGTGTAGAACTGGCCCTTGCCTTCGCCCCATTAACCTCCTAGTCTGTCTCACAACTGTTAGTAACGTTCGCGTGCGGTCGAACAAATGAAAGAACAACGAATGACAGTCCACCTGTTGCGTCAATTGAAGAGCTACGAAACAATGATGAAATAACTGAACGTACACAGTGAGACATGGAGTCATTATATACAACGTTATACACTTATATAATTATACTCAGTGCCATTCGATACTCAAGTAGCATGTTGGCTAGTTTATAGTGGAAACAGTTGTTTCAAATTCATTTGTGAAATGCTTTCTATATTATCAACACATTACATCTTCAGCACACACACAGGCATACACACATAGGGAGATATTAGTCAGGTGGTATAGGACAAATAGTTAGCGACTGATAAGGCAGCTCCTACGAATTCCTCAAAATTATATTGATTAACGTAAATACGAATTGTATTAACTGTATATATATGTACTGTAGAGCGCTTAAAAGTGGCTAGATAGGGCGCTATATGAATTATTGCATATTATTATCATCACTAATGAAAATAATAATAATAATAATAAGTCGAGGTTCCTTTATACCAATTCATCACAACCTAGATCGTAGGACGTCTCAAAGCGGGTCACAAATTATTATCCGTGGTTATAAGGCCTTTGCAACCAGCCAATCTATTTCACAACTCACTGTGGAGCATACATCCGGTGCTGGCATTTCGGCGTTCATAGCTACTTGTAGCATTCAACATTCCCAGCACTGCCAAACCACGTACTCATTTACAGCTAAGTAGACTAGAACAAGCGTAGTCAAGTATCATGTTTAAAGATACACACAGTTTCGTGTCGTGACTCGAACCCGCCGACCATTGAGTCACGAGTCCGGCGTCCTACCACTAGACTACCGTGCCTCCTTAAATAATATTCAAGTGTATTCTGAACGTAAATAGTAATAAACGTATATCATAATTATATTTGATCTAAAAAAGAATGTCGAAAACTGTATAAATCGGTAATGCCATGCCGATATATTGACCTGTAACGTGTACCTTGTTGTACCTGGTAACTTTCGGGGAAGGCAACACTTTTATTCTGTAATGTCAAAGGTTCAACAATTGTAACAGCCACAATGTCAGGCGAGACCGCGAACAGTCATACAACATCAGATAGCGAATTAACAAGAGTTTGAGAAACCAGGGCATGCTGTAGACGGCATCCAGCCATATCATATTTGCCAAAACAATAAATTGAATGGAAACCCAAATAGTGACTCTCAAGAGGCTGACACAGACTGGAAGCATTGCAAGTTTCTGGACTCTTACTGATAGGTTTGCATTATAATCCATTTAGCGGGAAATTTAATAGCATTGTGCTCCGTGTTGTTGAACAATCATGTTTATTCTTTATGTTGATAAAAATATAAAGTTGAATATTTTATTATATATGAAAAACTCCATGTTAAATGTTGAATTTCACGTCTCCGAACTATGTAAAAAAAGCCTCACGACAAGGTAGGAGTGTGATATACAACTGTTTTATTGCCTCAAATTTTAATTACTCCCCTTTAGTTTGGCATTTCACCAGTATGAAGAGTGTTAAGAAACTTGAAAATCTACAGGAGCGTGCTCTTCGTTTTATTCACAATGATTATGTCTCCTCTTTTACTGAACTTTTGATATTATCAAACGCAGGTTTTTTACATGTAAGAAGACTTAAGGATATGGGATGTGAAGTTTTTAAAATTTTGAACAAACTTTCTCCTGATTACATCTATGATCTTATAAAACTTAAGTCTTGGAATTATAATATAAGACAGGAAAATGCAGCAAAGATGCCCAGGGCTAGAACAGTTAAGTATGGACAGAAATCTTTCACATTTGAGGCTGCTAGGGTGTGGAACACTCTCCCAAATAGGTAGACAACCTTCCGGGATTCAGGAGAATGGTCCACACCTGGAGTGGACCCATCTGTAGCTGTTCAATCTGTCGCACCTCTGCTGACTGACGTTTAACCATTTTAGTGCTAAAATTAGGTTTAACATTTTTAGGTAAATTGACTGTGATATGAATTGCTGGGATTCATACAATATGTCATGTCTTGCATCAAATTTATTATTTATGGTACTATTTGTTTTCTCTCTTAATCGTATTCTTCTTTACCATATGAAAATCTGTTTTTTTTTAATCCACACTATATCGGTGTATATCATGTCAATGTTTACCCTTTGCTATATTAGCATGTATGTATAATACACTTGTATAGATTACAGGTAATGTTTTAACATTCATTGTAGAAACACAACGTTCATAAATATGTGTCAAATCTTTAAATGCTATATAGAAAAACATAATATAAATAAGTGTCAAGCCTTGTGATATTATTAAAAAATTGTGCAATCAATTATCTAACTTACATGTGACATTACCGTGTTTTTTTTCTGTAATGTAAAAATTGTCCTTCATGCTATTTATAATAACTCATTGCTACTAATACTATTACATTATGTTATTGTTATTATGTATACTTGTGTTTGTCGCAAATATAGTTCTCAAGAGCTAATGTTCCTTGTTGATATGTATGCGAATCTAAATAAAGCTTCTTGTATATTGTATCTTGTACTCATTAGTCCTACATATGTATCAATATTACGTAATCATTAACAAATGTGTAGAACTGGCCCTTACCTTCGCCCCCATTAACCTCCTAGTCTGTCTCACAACTGTTAGAAACGTTCCTGTGCGGTCGAACAAATGAAATGAAAGAACAACGAATGACAGTCCACCTATCGCGTCAATTGAAGAGCTACGAAACAATGATGAAATAACTGAACGTACACAGTGAGACATGAAGTCATTATATACAACGTTTTACACTTACATAATTATACTCAGTGTCATTCGATACACAAGTAGCAGATTGGCTAGTTTATAGTGGAAACAGTTGTTTCAAATTCATTTGTGAAATGCTTTCTATATTATTAACACATTACATCTCCAGCACACCCACAGGCATACACATATAGGGAGATATTAGTCAGGTGGTATAGGAATAATAGTTAGCGACTGATTAGGCAGGTCATACGAATTCCTCAAAATTATATTGATTAACGTAAATACGAATTGTATTAACTGTATATATATGTACTGTAGAGCGCTTAAAAGTGGCTTATATTAGCTAGATAGGGCGCTATATGAAATATTGAATATTATTATCATCATTAATGAAAATAATAATAATAATAATAATTCGAGGTTCCTTTATATCAATTCATCACCGTGTTCAAAGATACACACAGTTTCGTGAAGTGACTCGAACCCGCGACCATTCGGTCACGAGTCCGGCGTCCTACCACTAGACTACCGTGCCCACTAAATAATATTCAAGTGTATTCTGAACGAAAATAGTAATGCTCATATATCATAATTCTATTTGATCTAAAAAGAAAAATGTCGAAAACTGTATAAATCGGTAATGCCATGCCGATATATTGACCTGTTACATGTACCTTGTTGTACCTGGTAGCTTTCGGTGAATGCAACACTTTTTTTGGCTGTAACGTCAAAGTTTCAACAATTGTAACAGCCATAATGACAGGCGAAACCGCGAACAGTCATACAACATCAGATAGCGAATTAACAAGAGTTTGAGAAACCAGGGTATGCTGTAGACGGCACCCAGCCATATCATATTTGCCAAAACAGTGAATTGAATGGAAACCCAAATGGCGACTCTCAAGAGGCTGACACAGACTGGTAGCATTGCAAGTTTCTGGACTCCTACTGAGAGGTTTGCATAATAATCCAATTAGCGGGAAATTAAATAGCATTGTGCTCCGTGTTGTTGAACAATCATGTTTATTCTAATTGTTGATAAAAATATAAAGTTGCTTATTTTATTATATATTATATATAATGAACATAAATCCAGGAAACGCCTAAATCCGTTTGAAATTTGAATTTAAATGTATGAAAATGTAGAATTATATATATTTATGTATTCTGTGAATACCTTTTATTAATAGTACCAAAACATGTTGATTGAACCCTCAGTACAAGATTCAGATAAAAGAAAAATAAACAATTTAAATAAGGCATTATCATGGTCACCTGTTAACATTTTCCCGTCAAAACCGAACTTTTAGTCGAAGTTTTGAGATATTATCTTGAAATTTCGAGTTATCAAGTCGAAATGTCGAGTTACTTACTCGAAAAAAGAAAATATGTTTTTTCTTCGTTGCCCTAATGCTCTTCCGTACCTATGCATGGCACCAATCAAACCTTTAATCTAAGGTGAGGGAGGGCAGTTGCATTTCTTTAAGTAAAAAGTCATATCGATGAAGAATGTATCTTGTTTACATTGAACAGTTGGGGGGTAGAGTGGGAGCATTGCTATTGAATTTAAAAACTAGAACGTGAAAATACTTTGTCCATTACATCTGTTCTTTATATCTTCTTGTTCTGATATAAAATATATATTGAGTTTGTTTTATTGACTGGTGACTGAATAATGGCTGAAATATAACATGAAGTAGTCCAGTTTCAGATTATTGATTCAGCCAGTATTTGAATCCAAAAGATTACAAATAATACAAACTAAAACATAACAAACTATGGAGGAAAAGACGGATTGATGCGATGATTTGACAAATTTCTATGTGTGCACTGTTGTATGCAATGTCGGTACTACTTCTTTACCTATATACCTTATCAAATTGAACAATTCCGACACTTTTCGGGTACAAATATTTTATAAATCATCTATGAAACATGCTGCGTTAAATCAATAATACAATATGGTATTTGTCACATTTTATCTCTAGCACACACGCAGGCATACAGTGATAGGGAGATGTTAGCCTGGTGGCATAGGACTAGTAGTTAACGCCTAATAAGGCAGCTCCTACGAAATCCTCAAAAACTGTATTAACTAATGTATATGCTAATTGTATTAATTGCATATCTATGTACTGTAAAGCGCTTTAGAGTGGCTTATGTTAGCTAGATAGGGAGCTATATCAAATGTTGTATATTGATTTATTTCATACATGTACTATTTAGAGTTAATTATGAATTTTGCTAGTCCTACATATGTATTAAAATTATATTATGATGTAACAATTGGGTAGAACTGGCCCTTACCTTCGCCCCCATTAGTCTCCTAGTCTGTCTCACAACTGTTAGTAACGTTCGTGTGCGGTCGAACATATGAAAGAACAATTAATGACAGTCCACCTATCGCGTCCATTGGAACGCTACGAAAAAACAATGATGACATAACTGAACGTCCACAGTGAGACATGAAGTCATTATATGCAACGTTCGCCACTTATAAGTATACTCAGTGTAGTTCGGTACAAGTAGCAGGTTGGCCAGTTTATAGTTGTTTTAAATTTATTTGTGAAATGTTGTCTATATCATTAACACATTACATCAACAGCACACACGCAGGCATACACACAAAGGAGCTATACGCCAGGTGGCATACGACTAGTAGTTAGCGCATGATAAGGCAGCTCATACGAATTCCTTAAAATTGTATTGATTAACGAATATGCTAATTGTTTTAATTGTATAGATATGTACTGTAAAGCGCTTTAGAGTGGCTTATATTAGCTAGATAGGGCGCTATATCAAATGCTATATATTATTATCATTGTTAATGAAAATAATAATCATAATTCAAGGTTCCTTTATACAATGTACCAGCGGGTCACACATTAGTATACGTGGTTTTAGGGCCTTTGCAACCAGCCAATCTATTTCTCAACTCGCTATGAAACATACATCCGGTGCTACCATTTCGGCGCTCACAGCTACTTGTAGCATTCAACATTTCCAGCACTGCCCAACCACTGGACTCTTACTGAGAGGTTTGCAGAATAATCCAATTAGTGGGGAATTAAATAGCACTGTACTCCGTGTTGTTGATCAAACATGTTTATTCTTTATGTTTATGAACATATAATGTTGTTTTTTTAAATATTAATTATATATAATGAACATAAATCCAGGAAACGCCTAAATTCGTGTGAAATTTGAATTTAAATGTATGAAAGTATAGAATTATATATATTTATGTATTCTGTGAATACCTTTCAATAATAGTACCAACACATGTCGATGGAAACTTTAGTACCAGATTCAGATAAAAGAGAAATATCCCATTAAATAAAGTATTTGCATGGTGATATGTTACCATTTTCCCATCAAAAACAACTTCTGATATTTAGTACAGGTAAGACACATAATCTCCAGTAATTGCCATTAATGCTTGTAAGAAATAAACAACTAAAGTAGGAACTACAATTTTTTTTTTATATTAAAACAAATGAACTGTCGACTGTATACCATAAAACCTGATGGTAGATGGCTGAAATGTCGACTGTATACCACTAACACCTGATGGTAGATGCCTGAAATGTCGACTGTATACCACTAACACCTGAGGGTAGATGGCTTAACTGTCGACTGTATACCACTATCACCTGAGGGTAGATGGCTGAAATGTCGACTCTATACCACTAACACCTGATGGTAGATGCATGAAATGTCGACTGTATACCACAAATACCTGAGGGAAGATTGATGAAGTGTCGATTGTATACCACTTACACCTGAGGGTAGAAAGCTGAACTGTCGACTGCATACAACTATTACTTGACGGCAGGGGTAGATGCTTGCTACGGTTGCTTTATAGGTTACCACCTTATTGCATTTAACGGATTGAGTGACTTTGAACACTAACACTGGATTGCAGGTTACTGTTATTGACAGCAGTTACACTGGATCGCAAGTTACTGTTATATTGACAGCATCAACATATGATGGCCGATGGTCGATCTATTGACATCATACTACTAAGATCTTATGGCAGATGCTAAGATCTTATGGCAGATGCTTTTTTTCTTTCGACAGTATACCATTTAGGCTTAATCGTAGTAGCATGATTTACATTGAGATGGAAACTAAACGTGATTGGCAAAACACAACGTGAAGTGCAGTTCTGAATAAAAGATGTATATTTCAAAATAGGAGAAGAAAGAAATATGTATTATAAGATAAAAGCGGCGCTTCATTTTAAATGAAACGCGTTCTAAAGTTAAAGATTTTAAATGGAAGGCAGTACTAATCAAACAACGATGTTCATTAAGGTCATATATAGTGTCACAACAATGCCTGATACAGTATATCCCAAAAATTAGTAAAATATAGCATATCATAAGAGTAGCATTTCTTTGCACTGTTCCTGATAACGTAGCGGGTTTCATCTCGCCATATAAAAGCATGATTTTGACACTTGTGAGAACGATTATTGTACCGATGTACGTCCAAAGACAGCCTGTGATAGACATCAACAACTCAAATTCCGGAACCAACAGGGTGAAGGTGCATGCAAAAAATAGCATATGCTGTTATTGTACCAGAATTGTTTTTAAATTTATTTATTTGCATAGAATACACGCGTTATCACAACTTATATTTTATGTTAAAATAAAATAAAAGAACTAAAATTATAAATCAATACCGAAGCTTTCAATGTGATTATATCTTACTTTTTACAATATCCGACATAATGTATTTACTTGTATCGATATCAACAACGTAGAAGCACTGCACTCACAGACAGCAACAAGCAATATAGAGCGGAAAAGATATTCTCCGTAGTTTCGTATCCTCTCCGAGGTGAATTTACTCTGTATCCTCCGCCAGCTTATATCAACAGGAACGATTACCATAAGACCTGTAGTACAGTAAAGGGTCAGGAAAAATAGAATCTTCAGCGATTTGTACAACCTGGAAAGTAGATCATAGGTAGATTATAATATACGACACTCAATTGAACAACGGCATTATTTTCATATTCCAGATAAGAAGAAGAATGGTTGTGAAAGTATACGTATAATGTCAACGCCTGATCATGTAACATATGCGGAGCTAAGTTCAATTACAACTATATAGGACCACGAAAATATTGTATGTACTCCAAACCGATTGGAGAGATTTGTCGTCGCCATTGCCTTCGCTATCACTGCTATGCCGATGACACACACATTTGCATGGTCATAAAACCACAGGACAGTTGGGATATAGTCTCAGAAAGTCTGGAAGCTTGTATGATAGATATCAGTATCTGGATGAACGCCAACATGCTTAAACTTAATCAGGAAAAGACGGAACTAATCGTCTTTTCCCCAAAGTGTCAGCAAACAATGGCTCTCCTGCTCAAGGTTGGTGCCAGAACTATTGAGACTGTTCCAGCTGTTTAAAACCTAGGGGTATACTTTGACAGTTCTATGAACATGGAGAAACAAGTGAACGCTATTGCCAAATCCTGTTACTACCAGATCAGGAACATCGGCTGTATTCGGCAGTTTCTAACTGCAGATGCATGCAAGATTTTGGTGCATTCACTTGTTACCTCTCGGTTGGATTATGGTAACGCCCTGCTCTGTGGTATATCTGACAAACTAACTAGTCGTCTGCAGAGAGTCCAGAACACTGCAGCACGGCTAGTTACTCGTACTCGAAAGAGAGAGCACATCACACCTGCGCTTTATTCGTTGCACTGGCTACCTGAACGATACAGGTCGCAGTACAAAATTCTCGTATACACATACAAGGCACTGAATGGAAAAGCTCCTTAGTACCTACATGAGCTTGTTACCCTGTATCAGCCGTCAAGATCACTGCGGTCGGAGTCAGAATCTTTGTTGTGTGTCTCAAAATCTCGTACTGTGACCTACGGAAACAGATGCGTTGGGAGGGTTTCGGCTACGTTGTGGAATAGCTTACCATCTGATATTAGGAAGTCAAATACCCTGGCCAAGTTCAAGAGGGGCATAAAAATTCACCTCTTCACGTCTGCATTTTAGAATCCTTGCAAAGACGTCATGTAAATACCACCCTTTTATTTGTTCAATTATGTGCACATTGCTTGTTAAATGTATGAAAGTGATTGCAAGCCTTTGTTGTTGGTTTTCACAATTATGACCATTACTATAATCCATATGTTGTAAAGCGCCTTAGAGTAATTTTACAAATTATATAAGGCGCTATATAAATGTTGTATATTATTTATTATTATTACAAGCTAACCGGTAATAAGATTTATATATATATCTTAAATGCCGCCGTGAGTATTCTCCATAATTATGTTTATTGAAGATTTAAAAGAAACTGTGGTTAAGCTTACATGTAGCAAACACTAGTGAAAGCAAGTGTTTTTTTTTTTTTATAAAAGCACTGGATAAAGTCTTGAGTGTAATCAGCCCAACAGAACTCAAAATATAAGTAGTGCATTTTATAAACTGATTTTCTATTCATATAGTAACAGTGATAGAGACCTAACCCCGGGGCCTGGAAAGTTATCCCAAGCAGGCACTTTCGTTGAGGAAGCACTGTATAAAGTCAAGAGTGTAATCAGCCCAAGAGAAATCAAGATATTGTGCATTAGTGCATTAAACAGATTTTCTATTTGTAGTGACCCATTGACCTTTGACCACTGGACCTGAAAAGTTATCCCAAGCAGGCACTTTCTTGACCTTTGATATCAAAGGCTGAAAAGCTATCCAAAAGCTTAAGCAAACATTTTATTACACTGGATAAAGTCCATGTATGCAGACACGCAAGGTTCTACACTTAAAGTTGATAAGTTGACTTTGATATTCATGTTTTTTCTGTATGTTAATACCATCTCCATAACATATTGGATGAAGTTACTGGGTGTTTAAATTGAATCAGTTGATGATTTTCTATATAAAGCAACAGTGACCTTGGCCTTGACCTTGGAACCCTGAAATACAACGATTAATGAAGTATACTCATACTTGATCTTTGCATAAAGTTTGACCAAAATCCATGAACGAATGAAGATGCTAAGTGTTTAAATTGAATCAGTTGATGATTTTCTATATGTAGCAAGTGTGACCTTGACCTTGCCCTTGGATCCCTGAAATACAACGATTAATGAAGTATACTCATACTTGACCTTTGTATAAAGTTTGACCAAAAACTGTCAAAGAATGAAGTTGCTAAGTGTGTACATTGAATCGAGACGGGACGCGATGGGACGGGATGATTTTCTATATATAGCAAATGTGACCTTGGCCTTGACCTTGGATCCATGAAATACAAAGATGTCCGAAGTAAACCTATACTTGACCTTTGTATAAAGTTTGACCAAATCTGTCAATGAATGAAGTTGCTAAGTGTTTACATTGAATCAGGATGCGACGCGACGGGACGCCGGACCAGGGCAGGTGAGCTAAAAACAGATAGAAGAACAGACAGACGTAAAATCTGATTACTCAAGATGAGCAGGGGTCCTAACAACAAATTGTGTAATTGAATTGGAAAATCTCCCTTTAGGACCCCACTCCTCCCCCGAGGGACCCAAAGTATTATGAGAGAGACCCTCTGTTAAACGGCATTCAGTCTTCTTAACCAAGTAATGTCCAGACCATTGGTTTGAAAACATCATCAAGCCATACAGGAGGACTTTAAAGAATTTACTGTATCAGGTGATTTGTGTCCTCGCAACAGCCAGGGTCATACATGTATGAGGACGGGTGTCACCTTTAGAAGAAAACTGCAATTCGAAGGAAGTGCATGTGTTGACGGGAAAATACAGTTACATATAAGAATTTCCTATGTGCAAAGGGCTATAACTCCAGAAAAAAATAGAACATGGAAACTGGATTCTTACTCAAACTGTAATCCATTATACATGTATACTAAGTTGCAAATAATATGGAAAACAGTTAGTTATGAGAATTTCCTATGTGCAAAAGGGCCATAACTCCAGTCAAAAATGGAATTTCAATACATGGTTCAAACTCTGTAATCTGTTATGATAAAGCCACAAACAAAGTTTCGAATTGATATGGCAAGCAGTAGCGAAATAAGTAAAAAAAAAATGTTTATTTTGATAATTTCCTATGTGCGAAGGGCCATAACTCCAGCAAAACAAGAGGCCCAGCGGGCCTGTATCGCACACCTGGATATCTAAGCAATCATGGCAAAATATTCTCCAAATGAGATCCAAGGGAATATGCCAGACCCCAAGGCCAATCCTTGTAGCATATCTGTATTTGATTTTTTATGCCCAGCAATTTTATGTATGGCTATGGGGTGGGGATCTCAACTGTTTCCAAGCTGTGACTCAGAAACAAGGTCCCTAGGGGTGTGGCCAGACCCCAGGATCAATTATAATATCATGACTGCATTTGTCTCTTTTTGCCCAGCGTTTGTATATATATTTTTGGGTTGGGGATCTCAACCGTTTCAAAGTTATGACCCAGGGGTCATGTCTGCATAGGATGGGGCAGACCCTGGGGTCAATTATAATATCATGACTGCATTCTCCTCTTTATGCCCAACAATTGTATATACAGTTTTGGGGTGGGGATCTTAACCGTTTCAAACTTATGACCCAAGGGTGAAGTCTCCAAGGGTGGGGCCAGACCCTAGAGCCATCCTGGAAGCAAATGTACATTCCTCTCTTTATACTCAGCAATTATATATATGGTTATATAGTGGAGATCTCAACCAGAGGAGATGTCGCTTAAAGCAATATAGCCAAACTGCCCCCTTTTGGCCCTTCCCCTCAGCCCCCTGGGGGGTCAGTCCAACCATTTGTACAATTTTGAATCCACACCAACTAGGGATGCTTCCAGTCAAATGTGGTTGATATCCATCTCTTAGTTCCAGAGGAGATGTCGCTTAAGGCAATATAGTCAAATTGCCCCCTTTTTGCCCGCCCCTCAGCCCCCTGGATGGTTAGCCCCACCATTTGTACAATTTTGAATCCCCACCACCTAGGGATGCTTCCAGTCAAATTTAGTTAAATTCCAATCTGTGGTTGAGAAGAAGAAGTCGCTTAAAGAAATTGTTGACGGACGGACGACGGATGACGGAAGACGGACAGACGGACGACGGATGCCACGGTATGGCATAAACTCACCTTGGTCCTCGGACCCGGTGAGCTAAAAAGGAATATTAACACGGGGTTTGAACTCAAACTGTAATCCATTATTACAAAGCCACATATTAGGTAACACATTGATGATGCAAGTGGTAGCGAAAAAAGTCTGAGAAAACATTAATTATGAGATTTGTCATGTGCAAAGGGCCATAACTCCAGCAACAAATGAAATATTGACACAAGGTTTGGACTCTAACTGTAATCCATTATGATAATGATAAAGCCACATACTAAGTGGTACGCGGTAACGAACAAAGTATAGCAAACAGTTAATTATGAGAACAATTCGAATGTGTGAAGGGCCATACATGTAACTCCAGCAAAAAAATAAAATATTAGCACGTGGTTCGAACTTGATCTGTAATATCTTATGATTAAGCCACATACAAAGTTACAAATTGATATAGTAAAGGGTGGCAAAAAAAAGTCTGGAAAACTTTAATGTGACTGCCGCCGCCAACGACAAAGTGTTCGACATGCTTCTCAGGCGGCACGACCAAGGAAAAGCAAAACAGTGAAAAAAGAAAGGAAAGATTTAAGATCCCAAGTGTGTTGCAATGGGGGCAGAAGATCTATTTTGGTCAGTTCAATGTCCCTCAAGTTGTAGACATTAAAGAAAATCCCCGATTCTTCAGGGGGCCAACTTTTAGACCCCACCCCATGAACATTGTATGTAAATTATGGTTTGACAGACTTTTGACAGATTTAAGTAGTTTGTGCTGATCTGACAGATCTGTCAAATCAAGATCTATCTGTACACCAAATTCAAGAAGAATTACATATTATTATATGTTTCGCATGTCTGAAATTGTCCGACATTGTCAGTATGGTAAGTTTTAAGCAAAACTTCAAAACCATCTAAAATTTCTGGATATCTTTTTCCAAAAACAACAGGAAGAAAATCTACATTTTAAAGAAAGTGATAGCTATGGGAGCACCCTATATATGCTATAAACATAAAAATATTGGTACCTTGCAAAACAATAAGTAAAACCACCATTTCTCAAAAATCACCTAAACATGACATATTTTATCTAAAAGGAAACTTGGAACTTATAGAAGTAACAAACTATATCCGATATATAACAGAAAGGAATGTGAGGAAATCATGTGAGGGACACAACTCACAAAAATATTATCCAAAGGAAGACAATCAATCAAACTGCACAAATACTTAGAGTACATAGCAAGTGTTCCTAGTTTAAAACAGAGAGTATGAGTATTACTTGAAACAAAATTTAAAATTATATAAGAAATAATTCTCAGGGACACCATCTTAATGAAAATTAATTGATTGATATAACAGTCGAGATGCATTAAAAATCCTCCCCACACGGAAAGTAAAACAAACATTACAGTAAAATGTTCAAACCTGGCCTGCATGGTGTAAAGTTTCACCTTTTGGCCTTTTGTAACTTTCAGCTTTCTTGGTGAATTTTGTGCGTTTTTAAATATCTCCCATTCTCATCAGATGTTTATGAAGTGCATAACAAATGGAAAAATAAAAATATGAATGATTAACTGCCAGAATAGGATGTATAGGAAAGCAAACAAAGGGGCACAACTCTTCGAGTTAGTGAAAATCCAGACCTTACTTTCTTCTATCTACACCAAAGTCAAATAACTTTGGCTACTTTAACTTCTGACAGGTCAATGACCCTTGATGAGACTTATTTATCTGTCAAAAGTCAGACCAAAAATTACTGCAGTACAATTTCATGTCAACTTATGTATTAGTGGATTTGAACACCACTGTAAATATGAATGTTCAACAGAAATATTTTAACATTTAAGCGAACACATATATTTTTTTTTACAATCCTTTTAATAACAGATTTAGGGAATGGAGGGTTCAAATGTTGTTTGTTGATGGTTAGTGGATCGAAGAGATACATGTATAACATTTTTTTTAAACACAGTATTATAAAAAATATGATTAAGGTTTCAGACTCTTTTCGGTTATCAGCATCTTGTGAGGAAACTCCATGTATTGTAGCAGAAAAATGTCAACAAATAATATGAAGTGTAGTGCAGTTGATATAGAAAGTTCAATTCCTGCTATATTTTTGTAGTAAAGTTGTCAAAGAATCAGATATTTGGCAGACCTTTCTTATGAATATGACTTAAAAGTGGTTGCTAGGATTTATAAAACCCAAAAAACAAACTGATTCCTATCCCTTATACAGAGAACAGTGTGGAAATATAGATGAACTGAGGGTATTGAAAATAACGTCAGGTAAATCGGGTAAAATGGACTTCTATCATGATTTTACAATTTCATAATGTGTTTATACAGCCTCCCTTAAGAAAAACACATTCCATACATGTGTTCAGCCTATTTTTGATGTCATTATCTGTCCAGCCTGTAACATCTCATTTTTGCTAGCCAAGAAGCGTTCATTTTGTATTCACATATTCATGTATTCAACCTTAGCGGATTTAGCCTTGTTCTCTAAGCTTTCAAATTATTGAACCATGCACAGGGACTTGGAACAAATTACCATCCTATGGTCCACATTTGTTTTTATATCATACATTATATAATACACATATGTGAACTGAGGATTAGACATTAATACCAAGTCCCTGTGCATGTAAATAATAATGGCGGCGCCCAGTACCAAGATGCCTTGTCGACTATGTCATAATTTATGTAAGAAAAACAAAAGAGGACAATACCTAAAGAAACATTTTCTATATATGATCAGTTGGTAGAGATAATTCGCCATATTCTAACTGTAAATGATTACCAAGGGAAATACATAGGCGACCAGTGCTGAAATACACGTGAAAGTTTAAAGTTTTGCTAGTAAAATGTCTATGAAAGATGGCAGGGGAGGGAAATTAAACACAAGGCTAAATCTGCCAAGGTTGAATAGTACAAATTTAAATTATGAACCCTTGGCTATTGAAGATGGGGAGATAACGAGGATCGATCGTAAAATAAGATGTACGTGTCTTCAGCAGTATGCTCCAGTGAAATTACACTATAAATTCAGCATCAGTCCTGCGCTATCACAAGGAGACAAACATGAACATACCACAGACTCCCAAAACACAAATTAATTATGCACAACCTCACCACACGCATGCATCTAGCAAATGGGGGAGGCCGTCCTTAAATGACCATGTATAGCTGTTGATAGGACGTACATTAAACAATACCAAATCAAATATGAAGTTTATTTTGACATAAAGATCTTATTTATTTGGATAATTTCATGTATATGATGACTTGTTATTTTAAACAAATGATTTTTTAATTTCAGCTTGTATGCACTGTATGAATGTTATTTTAATAACATTGTACCCATATGAATCCATGATTGTCGTGAAGTGGTGCTTTATTTGAATTTAATACATTTGATGCTCTATTACCTGACCTGGAACGCATTCATAGCAATACCGAGACAATTACAATACTGTGGTATAACTGTATATATATTGTGTACATAGTTTAAGCGTCTGCGATACCAGCTGTTCTAACTTACAAACGTGAAGGTGACGAGAAAGAACATGAGAAGAATGTTTTTGACTTTTGACAGGAGCTGTAAGCAATTCACACTTTTCAATGTGTACTATTCTTCTTTTTGGATAACGACGCTTTAGCTTGTAAGCGAAAAATACACCACTGGCGTCACGAGCAGCATCAACACTAAAAAACGTCTTTTAATATTAACGGCTACCAAACCCGTGCTCCTAGTTACAAATAAATGCTATGTCCCAATCACCTGCCCTCTGGACTGGTTTTTAAGTTGTTTTAGTGCCAAATTTTGTACAGCATGATTATTTAGCCTCTTTATTTTTATCCTTCCAACGTAGGTATCTTGTGATAAAAAAAAATGTTGTTTGCCTTACACTGTTACAATGTTTTAACAATTATATCTATATCTATATGTTTGTCGAAATACAAGCTCCTGAGAGCTTATGTTAACTATGACATATATTCAACGTAAAATAATGATTCTTGTATTTTGAAGTAACATGCCACTAGGTGCTTTTATCCGATAATTTTAAGATAAAAAACAACACACACAAGCTTTTAATCACGAACTTTTCCTCGAATGCGCCTATGTATAATCTTCGGCACGATGAAGGACACAAGTTAAGGTATACTGTTGATGCCGACATGTACAAATGTATGTAAAGCGTAAAACGAAAGTAGTTCTGCGCGATCGCAAACATTTAATGCTGATATTTTCGCATAGATGTCAGTTAGTACTTGATGTGATAGCAATGGATTAAACGAGTGTTACCTTGTGTTGTATTCTAGCACATCAGTGTCTCAATACATACGGTATTAATCTGTTAATGTTCGATAAAAGTCTGTTTATTATTACTGTCCTGATTATGTTTTGAGGTATTTCCGGGTCACGTTCTCGTATCAAGTGCCATTCCGGTTGCGTCATAAAATGCAAGATCTTAATATTTATTAATTAAAGATAGTTTAAGGAATAAACGAGGTAATAAAAACAATATCAATACATTGTAAATATTATTTTCTTGAATGTTTGCGAAGCAGACGACGTTTGATCATAATCTCGAAACTAGATCATTTTTTCAAAACAAATGTGTTTTAACATTTGAAAAAATCAATTTGAAGGGGAAAAAATCTTTTTTTTTTATGAATTAATGAAAGTGATACACAAAAGAAATATAGTAAATAAATGATAATAAATTTATCAAAAACATCATCCTTAGAGAGTATGTTCTGGGCATGATCGTTTAGAAGCTTTGCAATACTTCAAACTCTTTCAAACGCACATCAGCTCGAGATTAGGCCCCTGTTTACAAAATGGCGACTGGAAGTAGCAAGGCGGATTAAATTGAAACTTCAATTGTGAATATTTCGGCAAGTAAACATTGTTCACAAAGCCCATGTGGTCTGTTCATCTAATTTAGTCAAGATGTACTCAGACCAGTCGTTGTTTAGTCGCTAGGGTCATTCACAAAAAAAAATGGTGTTATTATATAAAGAATTGCTCTCAAAAACGTTCTGCTAATTAAATAATGTTTCATTATGTAACTTTTTTGACATCAGCCATAACACACATGACATATCTTTAACGTTTAACACCTTTGATAGTTTAAAAAAGAGGTTGTAGGTTTTCAAAATTTCAAATGCGATAACAAAAACAGATCAATATCTGGGCACCATAAACTTTACACTGCACTTGACGTACATGTAATATCGAAAAGGGCCTAGTATGAAAATATATGATTTACTGTAACCAACATATACATGTATAAAGTCCCTATCAAGACTATTGCAATATGCACTTTTCCCTGTTTTTGGCAATTTGGAACTTTTTAAAAATATTTTCCCATTTTTGTTACATTTTAGAACCACTGACGTGTCATAAGAGATATCTTACTAAAAGAAAAATCTAGTGAGTGACCATCCATCGAAATTAC
>NW_018404352.1:940874-943198 GCF_002113885.1 Mizuhopecten yessoensis
ACATAAGACATCACCCATCCCCATTGGATGAAAACAACGATCAGTTAAGGAATATCATAATAGGTATTTGTAACAAAGACACCAAAATACGCATCGAACATATTTTTTTAATTACATGCAGTAATTTAGAGAATAATATTCAGATTATTTGTTTGGAATTAAAGGGACATCACGTGAAAAGCGATATTTTTTTAATGAATGTATGTATTGTATGCACTTCCACTTATGTTACCTCGCTATCTCCATATTCATTGTCCGTTCCAAATGTCCAGTTTGACCACTTGAATTGTTCGGGAAACCCCTGCTAAAAATAGCGCCGATAACGTCACCTGACTAGGCAGTAATCGCGAGCGGTCTTGGCGAGATGAAACGGTTTCCAAAGGGGCCCCCAGAGAGGGGCGTCAGGCAACTGCAACTTCTTACCGCACTATGAAACCAAGTAATATGATTTCTAAGTCCGTATTAAAACCTATTGAACAGTAGTTATTCATCATCAGAAGTAAATTGCACACTTGCCAATATTCATAATTTAAATTTATTTAGCTTTAAACATATTTGTTGTCAATTAAATTGAACTTGGATGGGGATCACGTTTTTACAATTTATCACAGCCTTCGCCAGTCATACATTTACAATTAAATGTCAACAATGATAGTAGGCATAAACATAAAGTATATATATTGAATTTAGTACCGGAATGTGACATCTGTACGGGGCTAAACACCTTTCTTCAACCATGGGACAAACCTTTCTGTAAAAAGGAATATTCACGAGACGAATATCCCTTTTCAAATGTTTTCATAAAGTGCATATATATGCAATGACAAACTAAACGCGTATAAAGAAGAGAAACGTTTGAGATTTTTTTATTACATTGTATAACTCAATATCTTTGGCCATTTTTTTCTATACTATGCATATAAATGTATGCATACTTTTTCCCCACTTTCACTGTCTCCATACGCTAACACTTAGTAAGTCATATTAGCCATCACACACACTAGACTGTATGGCAAAACCACTACGTGTACATGTAGAATATGTGTCAAATATGGGAGGATGAGGTTAGAATAGTCAACCCTATATGGTATGGACAAGTCAAGGTTAAAGGTCAAAGCAATGATAAAAAGCCAGCGTCTCCGAGAGATTTCAGTTCAAATGGCACAGAGTCAAATCGACACCATTAAGTGTGGTAACAACATCGATGTCTCTATAGTCTCTGCTAATAGTGTCACCTGTCGCGTCGGATTAACACAACAAGCGATTTTAAAGAAAGTCAAAGGTGAGGTGAAAGTTTGTTTGCGAGAAGAAAAGAAGAGTTTAAAAATAACTGGAGACTTCTTCAAAAAAATGTTGTTTCAATCGGAGTGCCTACAGTGCGTTTATTCGTTTCCAGAAAATTGAAATGTCATTCGAAACCAACAGTGTTCGTCGCATTATAAACAATGATGTAATACAACCACATTACCCATCAATGATCAAGTGTTGCAATCGCATAGATACCTTTGCTAACTGAACAAAACACCATCATCATTCTCCATATCAACCCGCAAGTAGCGGATTTTTCTGTACTGGCATTGAAGACTGCGTTACTTGTTTTATGTGTGGTGTTTCGTTAAAGCACTGGAACTATTTTGACGATATCACAACGGAGCACGTGAGATGGTCAAAAGATTGTCTGTTTCAAAAGATGATGCTCGTCATTTAAATACAGCATTGTGAATAACGGTATCATGGTTTAAGATCATACCAATACGTATATGTATGATAATGGAATTAAACACAGACTTGTTTGTTAAAAGACTACAAAGCTATCAGATTGAAAAAACCGAAGAAAAGGCCTGTCGGAAAATTGTAAAAAATCTGCTGTGTCTCTCTTATGCATACATTGTAACATCAAAAATAACAGAACTATTCGTATGGTAAGGCTGTGAGAATCGTCGAGCTAGTAAACATGAACATGAATGTCTTATGTAATCCAGTGCTGTTATTATAGACTTACATTTGACGAAGCATTGACTTTAACAAATCATTTTGAAGCGGGAAAGGCTTGGCATGAGTTTGTCATTCAATCTTGTATACCTTCAAACATATTACAACGTCTGATGCAAGACGAACGTTTGAGGGACGAGAACTATGTAAATCAAAGTTATTGCGAAAAGATAAAGAAATACGTTAAGAAGATCGATATTGTCAAAACCTGGCTATTCGTATAATACACAGATGAATCGTATCGACATTTTTCATAACCACATGACAAGCCGTACCTGTCGGTTGACGACATTCTTACAGTGGCCATGTAAACGTCGTCCATACCAGCTGGC
>NW_018404352.1:944169-944513 GCF_002113885.1 Mizuhopecten yessoensis
GATACTTTACAAAATAAAGGACTTATAAGTACATCGACAAGTTGCAAGATTTTGTTGGAAATTACAACGCCACACCTCACAGATCTTTAAACGGATTATCACCAAGAGACGTAAACGATTTCTAACAAAGCCGATGTATTTGCCTATTTGTATCTTAAAAAAAGTCGTTAAAGCAAAAGGTAAAAAATACGAAAAGTAGCAAATACCCTTTTAGATTTAATATTGAAAGTCTCGTGAAAATTACTCATTTAAAGCAACCCTTTACTAGAGCTTATCAACAGCAATGGTCTTCTAAAATATTTAAAGTACATAGGCGATTTCTACGTCAGGGTATTCCACAATAC
>NW_018404352.1:949060-949535 GCF_002113885.1 Mizuhopecten yessoensis
AAATGTAAAACCGTCACCGGAGTCGCCGCCGGATGTGGAATCGCTGCCGGATGTAGAACTGTCTCCGGAAGATGCAGCGGAAGTAGAGACGCCGCCGGATGTGGAGCCGCCGGATGTTGAATCGCTGCCGGATGAAGAACCGTCTCCGAAAGTTGCAGCGGAAGGAGAGACGCCGCCGGATGTGGAGCCGCCGCCTGATGCGGAGCTGCCGGAAATACCTAAAATGGATGAACACTATCAAAATATCGCACATCAGTTTTCGGACGAAAGCAGTCTTAATGGATCTGCAAATATGAGGAGTATATATCCCAACGACAACGATCGTATGGATATATATTGACATTTTTTGCAAATACTCGAGAAGAAATAACGGATCATTTAAAGCAGCGACGTAAAAATCTCAATTGAATTAAGTGGTATTTGTGTGTTTAGGTCGAATTTGAAAAAACAGACAAGGATGGTAACGTTCAACAGT
>NW_018404353.1:0-122 GCF_002113885.1 Mizuhopecten yessoensis
CTGAACAAAGTTAAGGGTCTGCTTGCTCTCGGTGACTGCCCCACTACCCTCTCGTGAGAAAGGTCTGAACGTGTGCAATTCTATACAGCTGGCAGCCTTCAGCAATCCTCCTGATGAAATTT
>NW_018404353.1:3723-16198 GCF_002113885.1 Mizuhopecten yessoensis
TTTATTTTAAACATGAGGATCGATTTGTTCCTAATACAATTGTTCGAAAAATAGTGTGTTTTTTTTACCATTTATTCTCCGCAAACATTTTTTTTTTTAAAGTGAAAACTTACCTTAACAAGCTTGTAAGGAAATTAAACAACTACACTGTAGGAACAAGGAACAGAGGCATTTGTATATCATTCCAGCTGTTATCTAAGTCAGAACAGCTGTTAAAGGTAAGAGATGAAATGGATATAGTACAATTCTGTTGGCACAGCAATTATTTACCTGTAATTATTACATCGAAATTACGGTCAGTCGACCATGCAACCTACTGTTTTCATAAATATTGCAATTCCTTTCTGTCTGAACAATTGTAATCATCAGGAAGTCCAATGACAACAAACCTGACATTAATACCATCACAAATTCAAAAAAAAAAAAATTCCAACAACAACCTGAAATTATATCAACACAAAATCCAACAACAACCTGAAATTGTAATACCACGAATTCCGACAAAAACCTGACATCGTTATAATCACGTTACCCATTAATAACCTGGCATTGATATCGACAGCAACCACAACCTAGTACTGTCATAAACATCAGGTTATTGTCTTAACATCAAAGATTACCATACATCAATATATGGTTAATTGTTTAACACACAACCAATCACAATAATAGAACGATATTTTGATATTATTCCCTGACGTCACACGACCCACCACTGTATCATTATGATGTTTTGGTATATCCAGACATACCGAACGCATCACTGTCTACCTTAGACAATTCAAGGTTTTCCCCTCGTCATTGTTGTAACTTAATAACGCAAAATCAATGTATTCCAAATCTATTACATATTGACCTTTTAAACATATTTAGCTACCCCTCGAGCCATAACTATACCCTAATTTTGTTGCCATAGGAAATTATCTCCCAGTTTATTGTTGCCATAACAACCTTCCACTTCCTCAAATATCTCATAACAATCCCTGAAAGAAAATGAACCCTGACAAACCGAATTACCCCACAATCCCAATGACATAATATCCTTAGATGTGCCCTGAAATTCCTCAAGCTAACACTGCAACATGACGTACCCTGCTATCCCACATTCCGTCACAGTCATTTGTACACAGAACAACGGTAGCATATGCTAGCTTCGCGCAGTAGGTAGATCGGCGGACTGGGAAGTAGAGAGCCGTGGGTTCGATCCCTGGCTCTATGTTTTTCTTCTCCTGTTACAAATAGTGTTCATAGTTTTTTCTTTCCTGCGGTGACAGGGAGTATGGACAAGGGCATATCCTATTATCCTAACCCGTCACTTTCATATACAACTTTTGATATGCCCTGATATTCCCAACCCGTCACTATAACATAATGACGTTTGAAACACCTTGATACTTCATGCCTAGTTCCATAACATAATGACGTTTGACATACCCTGATATTCCACGCCAGTCACTATAACATAATGTATTTTGATATACCCTGATATTTCATGCCTAGTTCCATAACATAATGATTTATGATATACCCTGATATTTCTCTTATCTGTCACTGGAACATAACGACGTTTGATATACCCTGATATGTCATGCCTAGTTCCATAACATAATGACGTTTGACATACCCTGATATTCCTCTTATCTGTGACTATAACATAATGATGTTTGATATACCCTGATATTCCACTTATCTCTGGATATAACATAATGACGTTTGATATATCCTGATATTCCTCTTATCTGTGGCTATACATAATGACGTTTGATATACCCTGATATTCCTCTTATCTGTGGCTATAACATAATAACGTTTGATATACCCTGATATTCCTCTTATCTCTGGATATAACATAATGACGTTTGATATACCCTGATATTCCTCTTATCTGTGACTATAAAATAATGACGTTTGATATACCCCGATATTCCTCTTATCTGTGGCTATAACATAATGACGTTTGATATACCATGATATGTCATGCCTATTTCCACATATTAATGATGTTTGATATAACCTGATATTCCTCTTATCTGTGACTATAAAATAATGACGTTTGATATACCCTGTGTTTATGTTGATCGTATGTAGATATATATATTTGTGAATGTCCAGTGTTATTGTTATTACGAATCACGTGGTCAGTTGACGGATGTTACGGTAAGTAAATAGGTAGGGAGCGGAAGTGCACGAGCTCAGGACACAGGTAAACATGTGTGGACGCGCCATAGCCACCTGTCGTGGGTTTTAGTACTCACAGCGGCCTACCTCAGTAGTTACAGGCACAGGTTACAGACTGTGGTAAGTAATATTAGTATTAAGCTTTATGTAACTCTATTTTTCCATCTTTATGTCCTAATATTGTCCGGTTAATGTCTATTGAGCCGTATAGGATAGTGCGGTCCGGTCATGCGTGACGCTTGGGTAGTGAGCGATTACCACAGTACAGCACGTGCATGTAGGCTAAATTGCATGAATATGTTTTGAGAGATACTTTATGGGTTTATAAGTATGTATATCTCGATGCATAGTTATGTACGAATGTAATAGTGTTGTAATGTTGATGATATGTATTGGAATAGTGATAAACCGTTATGTATAGGTGAGGTCTCGATAGAGTGTAAAAAGTATGGAAGCCGCGTGGTGCCATACTCGACTGTGTACTTGGTCCTATGTATCGCCGGACCGGAATTAGGTTTAATTGTTATAATAGTTATTATAGTATATATCACTTAACTGTTTACATTACTAGATATCATAGTCTCACGTCAGTGTTAAGATTGTCGAATATGATTTTGTCATTATATAATTGTCATGTTGATATTTTGTGAGAAATCAATTGCTTGAATGGTGAAGTATGCAAGATTGTAATGGCTGTTTTGGGTATTGTTTAAGCTTTCCTGAGGAGGATTACGACCACATCTGGACATTGCAGTGGATACAAGCGAACGGGACATCAGGACCGTCCCATGCAAAGGGGCAAGGTCAGCCACAGGTCATCCACAGCGGCAGTCATGGTCACTGAAGGGGTCAGCCAGAGCTGTACAGATAGGGAAATCTTAGTGGACACTAGGGTTCTAGAGAAGCGCATAGCGCGCATCCTATATTTCCACCGTCAGTAAAGGCTACGGTTGGTCAGCGGTGTCAAGCATACGGAGACTGTTGTCACCCAGGAGAGGACTATTGGTCCATTGTGTCATACAGTAGACAGGAGCAGACAGCACAGGAACTGTCATATTATTGAAACAAGGAACATTGACTGGTACCATGCAATTAGCCGGCTTATTTGGAACTGTGAACTTTTGTATGGAAATCAATGTGTGAAAATATGTAAATGTATGTATGTGAATGAGTGGATGCTTGGGAGATGATAGAAATGTTTAGTGAAATGTGCTTGTGTTAATTGTAAATAAATTGTTTGTATTTGTGTAACTTACTAGTTTGTTTTGTTCATTTCTAATTATCTCTACCGACGCTCGTCCCGCGTTACACCCTGATATTCCTCTTATCTGTGGCTATAACATTATGTCGTTTGATATACCATGATATTCCTCTTATCTGTGACTATAGCATAATGACGTTTGATATACCATGATATTCCTCTTATCTCTGTATATAACATAATGACGTTTGATATACCCTGATATTCCTCTTATCTGTGGCTACAACATAATGACGTTTGATATACCATGATATTCCTCTTATCTGTGACTATAACATAATGACGTTTGATATACAATGATGTTCCTCTTATCTGTGGCTATAACATAATGACGTTTGATATACCATGATATTCCTCTTATCCGTGGCTATAACATAATGATGTTTGATATACCCTGATATTCCTCTTATCTGTGGATATAACATAATGACGTTTGATATACCCTGATATTCCTCTTATCTGTGGCTATAACATAATGATGTTTGATATACCCTGATATTTCATGCCTAGTTCCATAACATAATGATGTTTGACATACCCTGCTATTCCTCTTTTCTGTGACTATAAAATAATTACGTGTGATATACCCTGATATTTCATGCCTATTTCCACAACATAATGATGTTTGATACACCCTGATGTTCATAACATAATGTTGGTTGATATACCATGATATTCCTCTTATCTCTGGATATAACATAATAACGTTTGATATACCCTGATATTCCTCTTATCTGTGGCTATAACATAATGACGTTTGATATAACCTGATATTTCCTACCTAGTTCCATAACATAATGACGTTTGACATACCCTGCTATTCCTCTTTTCTGTGACTATAAAATAATGACGTTTGATATAACCTGATATTTCATGCCTAGTTCCATAACATGATGACGTTTGATATAACCTGATATTCCATGCCTAGTTCCATAACATAATGACGTTTGACATACCCTGCTATTCCTCTTTTCTGTGACTATACAATAATGACGTTTGATATACCCTGATATTTCATGCCTAGTTCCATAACATAATGACGTTTGACACTACTCTGCCTTTCCTCTCCAGTCATTATTACATTATGACGTTTGACATACCCCTTATATTTCACACCCATCATTATAAAACTATGACGTTTGACATTCACTGATATTCCACACCCGTCATTATAAAACTTTTACGTTTGACATACCTCTGATAGTCCCGACCCGTCATCATAACACTATGACGTTTTCCATACCCGTATATTCCAAACCCGTCCTTATAACACTATGTCGTTTGGCATACAACTGATATTCCACACCTGTCATTATAACACAATGACGTTTGACATACTCTTTATATTCCCCACCAGTCATTATAGCGCTATGACGTTTGTCATACCCCTGATATTCCACACCCGACATTATAACACTATGACGTTTGACATACCTCTGATATTTCACACCCATCATTATAACACTATGAAGTTTGACATAAATCTGATATTTCACATCCGTCATTATAACACTAGGACGTTTGACATACCATGATATTCCCCACCCGTCATTATAACACTATGACGTTTGTCATAGTCCTGATAGTCCCGACCCGTCATTATAACAATATGACGTTTGACATACCTCTGATATTTCACACCCATCATTATAACACTATGACGTTTGACATAAATCTGATATTTCACATCCGTCATTATAACACTATGACGTTTGACATACCATGATATTCCCCACCCGTCATTATAACACTATGACGTTTGACATAGTCCTGATAGTCCCGACCCGTCATTATAACAATATGACGTTTGACATAAATCTGATAGTTCACATCCGTCATTATAACAATATGACGTTTGACATACTCTGATATTCCACATCCGTCATTATAACAATATGACGTTTGAAATACCTCTGATCTTTCACACCCGTCATTATAACACTATGACGTTTTACATACCCCTGATATTCCCAATCCGTCATTATTTTACAATTATGGACTTTTGTGCTGGTGAATATGATGTGATTTGAACCTGAAAAAGTTATATTGACCGAGGCGAAGCTGTCCTAACTTGAAAGAAGAAAAAAACAAAATAAAAGTATAAAAAAAAGCTCAAGAAATATATTCCTTGTTATACAAAGCTATCTTAAACACAGTTTCATACAAACGTTTATCTCCATGGCTACCGTCAAAAACATCATTGTAACCTGTTAAATTACTGTACTTACAGCAATATTTTACTGTAAAATATAATTTGCCAAAGCTTTGGAATCTGATCAATTTTGTCATAAAATTATTGATGTTACCGGATTTTAACTTATCATTTTGAATGGCCTCTAACCGGCCTCCCTCTGATCTACCATGATTTAATATTACCAGATGTTCATTTACTATAATTTATTGTTAATAATTGACATTTGACTTATCATTATTGACTTTTTTAATTATTCCCCACTTACTTGATCGACGTGTTTACTTTAGATTATTTTGATATTTTATTGTTAGTACATGGCTTTGACTAATCAGACCTCAAAATTAGTTCGTTATCTATCAGAAGTTACAGCTTATGAATGGCATTTGACCTATGATTTCTTTCTCGTGTTTTTTTTTTTATTAAAAAGGCATACAATTATGATATTGTTAAATATTAAGATGACAAATCGTGTCCTCTCGTAGGAGGGCTTCTATACACCACACTCTCTTTCATGGCGTTATACCCTCACCCTCTTTCATAAACTATCGATTTATAACTTTTTATATTATTCATAAGTATTTGTCTTGGATTTTATATTAGGCCTGCTTATATATTTTTTATCCTCTCCTCGCTCACCATCACTCCAACTCCTCGCTATCAAAAGTCCATTATAGCACTAGGTGGCTTAGATCGGATAAAAACATCGGTTTCAACTAAATATCATTTCATTCACTCACTCTTTCATTCATTTGTTAAATCTTGCACGACTGTACCATTAATTCGTGTTGCGCTACCTCAAAAAAGGGAGGTAACTAACGTGTTACTGCCGGAAGTACAGCCCAAGCTGACGCACGTGTGTCTCTCCAGCAGAAGCACAGTGGTTCGTGGTAAAAGTAAGTAAATTGTCATCGCAAATATATGTACTAATGATATGATTTCTTTTTATTAATGACGTGAACAACCTTAATTTTCCGTAATTGAATTATCTATCATAACGTGTGTTGCCTGATGACCACTGGCCTGTGTGTAGCATGTTTATTGTTACTAACTACCATCCAACACAAACATACCCTGTCTTCGGCACACATATACAAGTGTGCGTTTGCACATTACACATGGAAGCACGTCCTTAATTGACCTTAACTGTCAATAGGACGTCAAACAACACAAAACCAAAACCAAATGAGAAAATTAGCAAGACTAGATCGATTTTGGAACCAGTTTCATCAAGCCACATTACATCAATGATATATTTAGCTAAAATATCACGATATATTTATTTTCATATCACGTTTCGATTTTTTGATACGTGCATGATTCAAGGGATTTCCTAAACAATTATTGAGGGCGGTCGTTTTGAATTTAGAATATGTAATATCAGGGTTTTTTCGTTTGATCATTTTACTTGAATATGGCATTAAACTCATGGATTGATACGACCGAGTCCTGGACATTTTGCTAATTTGTTTTTAACCAAACCACCAACCTGTGTTGATTGGTGACACCATATGTTGTATTGCTTTCCTATATATGAACAATCAGTGTTTTTGGTACGAATTGACGAACGCTAATAAAAGTATTGCATGCTAATAATTTTTTATTCAATTCAAATAATTTCAAACTTATGTCAAATAAATTATTTCCAATTATCACACCTTAACATTTCATTAGTTACTCAATGTCCAATGTTTTAACGACATCTGTCATTGACTTCCCAGGTATCCGCGAAAGACGTGACGTCATTAGCGAGTTGTCGCGAGGGCATCATCATGTCGTTGTGACGTTCGTTGTCGTAGGTTCCCAGCAGTCCTCCTGTCTTTCCATAGTACCAACCACTCAGTCCGATCTCGTACACATCACTTGGCACGCTATGTCGGAGGGTGAATCCATGTCCACTCACTGTGACGTCATCGCCCTCATTGACGACGGTTATGTCCTCGTCGTGATATGGCATTTCCACAATGGCTCCATCCACTCTTAACTGTAAGCAGACAATAATATATATATGATTACCATAAACAAGTACTGAAATACCAATATTTACCATTTATAGAGTCCCGGAGTATTACTCAGTAAATGCTCAGATTAGACAGTTTTTCTTCTAATTGTTCAGCATGTAATGTCAGCAAAAAACAAGGTTATATACATGCACTTACACTATAATAAAACATTGCAAGCACCTAACGATCATTATTTTGTTAATAAGAAATTGTTGCTTATCATGTAGGTTCTATAATATTATTATTGTCCCTCGTTGATAGATAACCTCACCTTGTTCTTTGGTAGGAGTTGTACAGCGTGTTTGGTAGTGGTTATGATAACCCTTCTCTTCTGTTTCCCCATGTAGTCGAGGACGATGGAGAAGTTACCATCCATATAGTCACCAGCCAGCACGTAGCTACACCTGCCGTTGAACTGGTACGTTTTCCCGTCAAATGTTGTGAATGTGTTGCCCTCTACGGTTCCGAAAGCTGAAAAGTAATTACACAAACATAGATTGAACCCAAGCGATCCAATATCGTAAGACAACGATACCTTTTGTTAAAATACTAACTTTCAACAGATAAATCAGTTTCAATTTTGACGTGGAAATATATATATGTAAAGCAACAATTTTACTTATTGATTTTGATTAAAAAGTCACACGATATATCATGATCTAAACATCACTTTAAAAGTACCTTTTCCCTCAAAGAGTCGTTAATGACTTTCATTAATACATTGAGGATAATTACCATCAAAAGGTGGCATCCAGGTGCTGAAATCTGAGGATGGTATATAATCGTAGATGGATCTCAATTCACTGATGTCGGGCACATACGACCGAATGTTGTTGTAGTGTTGGATGACGTCAATGCCTGGTAGAGTTTTCAGAGATTTCATGGGTACAACGAGGTAAGTGTCAGTTTGAGCTTCGCCATTTACAGGGTCGAACACAGTTATCTTTGTCTTCTCAAGGTCAGTGATGACAGCTTTCAGCGCTTCAATTTCATCCTCAATTATTTCCATGACATGATCGTGCACACTTGCGAGTGCGGCCTTGGTATTCTCTTCAACTTCCCAGAATTTGTAAGCGGCAGCAGCCTGTATTTGTATAGAAAGAATGAGTTAATGATGTTGCTTGTTTTTACGGCATATGATTTAAGTTTGAATGCTGTCTGTAAGTCACATAAGGGAAGATTTAAGTCTGTTTATCACAAAAAGAAATATCACATCATTGTAGTACCACAATTCTTTGTATACAGTAGGAGTAAGTTGAATTTTGAATACGATGTTGTGTATCTCTGATTATACAGATGTGTATGTTCGATTGTATATATTTATAGGCGTATCTGATTACTCAGACGTATCAGTTACAAAGTAAACACTATGTTACATGTCTCCTCTATTGTATATATTAGCATGAAAACATACTTTGGATTGAATGAAGTCTACTTCCGGTCGGTCCAACAGTCCGTACAGGGCGGAGTTTATCTGTTCTCTCCCATTGTACAGGGTGGACGTGTATCGCTGAGCTAAGTCGTTGATAGATGGCAATTGGTTAGTGACCTTTGAGACATAGGCGTTGTATTTAGCTTTTGCCAGACGCAGAGTATCCGTGTTCAACGGTTGGGCAATAGCATCTACAGAAAGAGCAGTGATATCATTGTTACGAAACCAGTTATATAGCAATATAAAACGGACGGACGTTCAATGAAAAGACCCAAGTAGTTATACAAAGAATATATATGAGACGTACTGGTCATATGGTCGTGGTAGGTTTTGAATGTCAGGAGGGCAGTTGTCGAAAGTTCCCCAAGTTTCACATCCAATGAATTCATCATGGTAGCAAAGTTCCTTCTTGATTCCTGTCCAATCGCCTGCAAATATAAGAACAAAAAGTTGTGATTATAACATTTTAAATCATTTGTTTTGATTAATTTATCCTAAAGTTCGATTTTTTTATTTCAAGATTCAGGATGGTAAATGCGTCACCTGTTTTGCCTATGAATATTTAATGCCTACAAATATTCGATAGATTAAAATACAATCTTTTTACGAACAATCAATATCTTATTCTGAGCTTAATAATAATAAATACTCAGCGTTAGAAAAAAACTACTAAGCTATTAAACACAATGCATACACTACCAAAGGATGAGAACCAGTAAAAGATGACAATGAGAATCATTCTAATACTAGTACTTTACTATAGCAAAATAATCATTTCCATGAAGTCGACATTTCTCGATATACTTATTAAAGTTAAAGTAGAGTATTTACCTGCAGTAGTTCACTTCCACCAACAATGTACTCGTCCACGGAATCCTTCATCGGGTATGACACACGTGAAGAGGCCGCAGTTTCCATCCAACTGGCTAGATTTTGGAATTCCATAACGACTGTCGTGATATAATCCCTTTAAAACAACACCGTTTGTAGCATTAGTTGGTTTACACCACACAAAATATTGAATCAACCATTTCTATACAAGTTTAACTATGTTAAGTTTGACAAAGGTGGGTAGTATTACGCTGTAGATGTGTACGATGATGCTACTTACGATAATTCGTCAATACATATACGACTGTTCAACATATCACAGTCAACAGTTCCTCTCAGAGATGTTACTTCTCGTTGCATTCCTCTAATATTGTTGGCGGCTAACTGGAAGTATGGCGCAAGTTCTTCCAGGACGGAAGACCTGATGCTGTTGTATTTGGAGTTCACTTCCTCATTAATTCCAGATGATATTTCATTATAGAGCTCCACGAAGTCTCTGCTGTTACGGACCATTCGTCGGAGTCCATATGTCTGTTGGATACAACAGATAAGTATATAAGAATCTGGTACCACAGCAAATACATTGTAACCATTTATTGAAAATTATCCGAAGTACATGTGATATTATCTGTCTGTAAAGATACATACCTTCAGATCCTGAACAAGGGTTGGGCGCCAGTGCAATCTCGTGTGAAGCATTCTGGATGTGTTTAGCCGCATGGCAAATAGGCTGTCGGTGATCCTTTGTGTGTTTTCCTCTCGGTATATCTCAGCTCTGATCGCGCTATTGTTCACATATTTCGCCTCAGCGTGGAGCACTTTGCCTTGGTTGTCTGTGTACATTACGTTTTTGGAAAAGAGATGAAAGGAGAAACGTCACAAAGGAATATAAAAACATAAAGATAAATTTTGATAAAGTTTCATTTTGCGAACAATCTCGTTCTTCGAGAAAATATGAATTAATTTACTTACCAATGTCGTAATTCATATGGAAACCCATGCTCAGTTTGCTAGGATCAATTATCAACTCTGCATCTACTGGTCTTTCATCATACAGATTATGGATAGAAAGTCTGTAGGGAACACTGGTACTGACTTGTCCTGACACTTTTACGGATTTGATAGGAGACACCATCTGCAACATATTATTACGTATTATATGAATTTACAGGTTACATCTATGCGAAACGTTATCGCTTAAGTGGTAAAGGTATATGAACTCAAAATAAGATATAATGATATTTTGTAAAAAATTACCTCGAATTTCATTTGATTCCTCATGTTATCAATTTCTCCCATCAGGGCAAAGTTCTTCCTATTACGGTTAGCAGTTAGGTACTGGAAGCCCATGTCGGCGGAGTATTTGTTGTCAACACGACCGAGGTTGGACGTCAGTTGGACATCAATGGTGGTCGCAGGATGAGTAACACCAACGACGAAGCTATAGTTCTTTCTGAAGCCTGACGAAAGGTCTTCCACGCGTGAATGGATCACAAGGTTCTTGTTAGCATCACCAGAGTAGCTGAATTCAGTCTTACCATCAAATATAATGTTCCCGCTGTTCATTGTTACTTCGGAGTCGAGCTTGACGTTCTATAGAATATAACATAATTGATCAGGATGAACATAAAATAGGTGCCAAGCTGTTCCATTTTATCCAACACATATAAGTTTTAAATCTGACGCAGATAAGATTTCCAGATTTAATAAATTGTTATGACTCGTCATATTCTTATTATGTTTACATATAGAGATATGAACAAAGATAGTAAAACATATCCTAACCTTTCCAAGACTCGGGAAGCTAACGGAAAAGTCAGCCTTTGTTGATCTTCCTTGAGGAATCAGACTGCCTCTAACTCCTATTTTCTGTGTTTCGTCTCTGCCTGCATCCCAGAAAATGGCGCCCTCGGTGGTCCTGATACCATAACTGTCGCTAAACAGACTAGTCGTTTTGAGAGTCCTGGATGGAAGTCGAATAGCTAATGCTTTGCTCTGTTCCCTATTGCTACGTCTGTTTCTATCAGATGTTTCATAGTCAATTCCGTATTTGGTAACACCGTCAACAATTAAGTTTCCACTGGAGCTCAAAGCGATAGAAGATCTGGTAAGAGACCCTGTAACAACAACCGTCTTTCTAGGTAATGTGACTGTCACGGACACATCTTTCCTCTCAGTAAAGCTATCACTTTTATCGTTTACAGCTGCTGCCATTCTAACGTTACTGTCTTGACTTTCGGTGTTCCAGTTTATATTCACGTCTCCTCTGATGGCAGAGTCGGTTAATTCGCCGTTAGATGAAAATGAAACTGGTCGGGGTGCTCGCATTGTTAATGCAGCTACGTATGAAGTGTCTTTTCCAAAAACAACATCCATGTCGAGCATTTTTTCGCCGTTCCAATCAGCGTTGACGGTTTCAGTGTATTTTGATGACACTAAATCATGATGTACTGCTATGGCACCGGAGCGTAAGAAAGAAAACGGTGTTGCTACTGTCAGACCAACATTACCAGTGTTTCCATTCCATGTTTTAGTGTTAGCAAAGGATCCATCGACTACGATGACATCAGTTTGCGTCC
>NW_018404353.1:19227-19311 GCF_002113885.1 Mizuhopecten yessoensis
TTGATAACAATATGACGTTTGACATACCTCTGATATTCAACACCCGTCATTATAACACTATGACGTTTGATATACCCCTGATAC
>NW_018404353.1:20699-21000 GCF_002113885.1 Mizuhopecten yessoensis
GTAAAAGCCATGATTAAGTCTTTCGTGAAAGGTGTTCGGATTGTTGATCTGGCGTCAATTCCGTTTTGAAAATTGAGGGTCACCTCTCCTACCATCCGCTGGTCATTGCGGGAAAGCTCTATAAACGAGGTGTATTCTCCAAGAGTACCTTGATGTCTTGCAGTTGCTCCAACTGTATGGACCTGTTCCCAAGGTGTATTAATGGCCAATGTTAGAATTGTTCGTGGATCATTTTCAAACGTTATGTCTAACTGGAACTGTTTCATTCCACTGTACGTCAATTCAGCATGTGTGACGAAAG
>NW_018404353.1:24341-24830 GCF_002113885.1 Mizuhopecten yessoensis
AAAAAACCACGAAAAAACACAGAAAAAACCCAAAAACATAACAAAAGATGAAGAAAAAAAAGAAAATGAACAAAACAAGATGAAAAAAATATTCCATCAGAAAGACTACCCTCTACTTACATCTACCCTTGACAGGCTGGACGGTTATACCAGCCAATGTGAGATCGCCCTCAATGGACTTTGATGGAAGGTACTCAACGGAACCACCAAGGTTGATGTTGTCCTTGCCTGTCATTGTGACTTCAACAGTCGGTGTGTAGACATACAAGGAACCCTTTCGACTTTGCCTGACCTCTGCATTCATTGAGTACTCTTGGGTGGTATCAATAGTAAGTCGGCCTTGAAATTGTTTCAGTGTACGTTCATTCGTTAATGATCCTGAGAAAATAAAAAAGTATTCATANTCAGAAATAAAAATGTTTTGAAGATATAGCATGTACGGTCTTGTAAGTGAACATTTAATTATCTACCAAAGTAATCTACATCTAA
>NW_018404354.1:0-123 GCF_002113885.1 Mizuhopecten yessoensis
CAACTCGCCATATTTTGGTATATTTATTATTATGCGTAATAGTTAAATTCAATTTATTTATATATAATTTTCTATGTATATATATACATGCTATATTTTCTAGCACATGATATTGCAAAAATC
>NW_018404354.1:1682-1755 GCF_002113885.1 Mizuhopecten yessoensis
GGTTAGTTTCCATTCATACAGATTTGAATGTATGGATTAAAACTAATATTTTGTACCGGTTATCAGGGGTCAT
>NW_018404354.1:3189-3704 GCF_002113885.1 Mizuhopecten yessoensis
TTATTTTTTTGGTTTTACATAATTATGTACAATATTGTATTGTATATTAGGTTAATCCTATAGATACACGTTGATAGACTAAAACATTATTTCAACTTCCATACTACCAATGCTATTTTGGATGCCGTGATTATTGATGTACTAATGTTAGCAGGAACCGAAGTCTTATGACAATTTTCCTGCATTTGAATGTTGATAGTGTCTACATAATCGCGTCCTTTTCAAAAGTATAAAATGAACATTCGCGTAAAAATGTACAAAATACAGCTAACATATCGGTCGGTGCAGATGAGCTTCGGACACTGCCAACATCATGATATCTCTCATTCATAAGTGCAGCTTTTCTTTGTTAATGTGTAAGCTTGTCAATTAAATTGCATTGGAACCTGGAAGTATGCTGCATATATTATTTTGCTGTCTTCAGTTTATCATGAACAGGTGGAGAAATTTGTTCGGGGGGCTTATGGTTTCCGACATGGATGGCATCGACACATTTTTGAATATGCTACCTCGTT
>NW_018404354.1:5242-5666 GCF_002113885.1 Mizuhopecten yessoensis
AACGATAAATAGCAAACCGTTTGTGTTAAATGCCAGGTTTAAACATCGGTTTACACTCGCGTTTAGAACCCCATATATCGTTGATATAAAGTCATTCGAATATGATTATCATTTTTGATCAAGATATCGCGATTGTGCCATTACTACATACTGGTATTCCTTCTATTTTGTGAGGTTTCTTTTTTTATTACTTTTGTTCTGCCAAACATTTCCCGTTCATTTTTTCAGAGACTTATTTCTGCATACTAATTGGATACTAATTGTATTATTATTTTATAATTCCCCTCTTGCAATGAAATATATTGATGCATTTTACTCCAGCGAGAGTATGATAAAGGATAAAACACCTATGTTCTGCTTTGTGGTTTGTTGTAAAAAATGTTTTAAACACAAATGTTATTAATAGAGTGAATAAGTAAATGAG
>NW_018404355.1:0-123 GCF_002113885.1 Mizuhopecten yessoensis
TCTGTACAACAAAGTCACACACAAGATGACAACCTGACTTCCCATATAAGATTAATAGAATCTCTCACCCCCTTGATAGGGGAATCTCAATCCGTGGGGGAAAGATTCTTATGTTGCAAAACA
>NW_018404355.1:4581-4793 GCF_002113885.1 Mizuhopecten yessoensis
AATGACCAGTATACAGATACATAACAATTCTGAGAACTAACAGTAAAGACAGACAAGAAGTGACTGTTACCTTGATGGTTGTGTCTCTACTGCGAACCTCGACCACTCCTGCCTCCAGAACGCTGTCCTGTACCACAGCCATGTAAGGTATACCCATCTCATCATTCCTGTAACAAAACGACCCACTCTGTACAACAAAGTCACACACAAGA
>NW_018404356.1:0-123 GCF_002113885.1 Mizuhopecten yessoensis
GTGGCTAGATAGTGGGACAAACAGATAAGTTGTGACTGGATAGTGTGACAAACATATAAGTTGTGGCTAGATGGTGGTACAAACAGATAAGTTGTGGCTGGATAGTGGGACAAACAGATAAGT
>NW_018404356.1:1546-2073 GCF_002113885.1 Mizuhopecten yessoensis
ACTGGATGGTGGGACAACTGTATTAGTGGTGACTGGATAGTGGGACAACTGTATAAGTGGTGACTGGATATAGTGGGACAACTGTATTAGTGGTGGCTGGATAGTGTGACAAACAGATAAGTGGTGACTGGATATAGTGGGACAACTGTATAATTGGTGACTGGATAGTGGGAGATAAATTGTGGCTGGATAGGGGGACAAACAGATAAGTTGTGACTGGATAGTGGGAGATAAATTGTGGCTGGATAGTGGGGCAAACAGATAAGTTGTGACTGGATAGTGGGAGATAAATTGTGGCTGGGTAGTGGGACAAACAGATAAATTGTGGCTGGATAGTGGGACAACTGTATTAGTGGTGACTGGCTTAAGTAGGACAACTGTATAAGTGGTGACTGGATTAAGAAGGACAACTGTATAAGTGGTGACTGGCTTAAGTAGGACAACTGTGTTAGTGGTGGCTGGATAGTGGGACAACTGTATAGGTGGTGACTGGATAGTGGGACAACTGTATAAGTGGTGACTGGATT
>NW_018404357.1:0-123 GCF_002113885.1 Mizuhopecten yessoensis
AGGAGTGCATCCACCTATTGTTACGTACATGTTACTATCCACTACCAGGGGGTGCATCCATCTATTGTTACATACATATTACTATCCACAACAAGGGAGTTCATCCATCTATTGTTACATACA
>NW_018404357.1:2683-4597 GCF_002113885.1 Mizuhopecten yessoensis
GTACATGTTACTATATAGTTACTATCCACTACAAGAGAGTTCATCCATCTATTGTTACATACATGTTACTATCCACTATTAGGGAGTTAACCCATCTATTGTTACATACATGTTACTATCCACTACAAGGGGGTTCATCCACGTATTGTTACATACATGTTACTATCCACTACAAGAGAGTTCATCCATCTATTGTTAAATACATGTTACTATCCACTATTAGGGAGTTAACCCATCTATTGTTACATACATGTTACTATCCACTATTAGGGAGTTAACCCATCTATTGTTACATACATGTTACTATCCACTACGAGGGGGTTCATCCACGTATTGTTACATACATGTTACTATCCACTACAAGGGGGCTCATCCACGTATTGTTACATACATGTTACTATCCACTACAAGAGAGTTCATCCATCTATTGTTAAATACATGTTACTATCCACTATTAGGGAGTTAACCCATCTATTGTTACATACATGTTACTATCCACAACAAGGGAGTTCATCCATCTATTGTTACGTACATGTTACTATATAGTTACTATCCACTACAAGGGAGTTCATCCATCTATCGTTACATACATGTTACTATCCACTACAAGGGAGCTCATCCATCTATTGTTACATACACGTTACTAACCACTACAAGGGAGTGCATCCACCTGCTGTTACATATATGTTACTATCCACTACAAGGGAGTGCATCCACCTATTGTTAAATACATGTAACTATCCACTACAAGGGAGTGCATCCATCTATTGTTACATACATGTTACTATCCCCTACAAGGGAGTTAACCCACCTATTGTTACATACATGTTACTATCCACTACAAAGGATTGCATCCATCTATTGTTACATACATGTTACTATCCCCTACAAGGGAGTTAACCCACCTATTGTTACATACAAGTTACTATCCACTACAATGGAGTGCATCCACCTATTGTTACATACATGTTACTATCCACTACAAGGGGGCTCATCCACGTATTGTTACATACATGTTACTATCCACTACAAGAGAGTTCATCCATCTATTGTTAAATACATGTTACTATCCACTATTAGGGAGTTAACCCATCTATTGTTACATACATGTTACTATCCACTACAAGGGAGCTCATCCATCTATTGTTACATACACGTTACTAACCACTACAAGGGAGTGCATCCACCTACTGTTACATATATGTTACTATCCACTACAAGGGAGTGCATCCACCTATTGTTACATACATGTTACTATCCACTACAAGGGAGTGCATCCATCTATTGTTACATACATGTTACTTTCCACAACAAAGGAGTTCATCCATCTATTGTTACATACATGTTACTATCCACTACAAGGGAGTTAACCCATCTATTGTTACATACATGTTACTATCCACTAAAAGGGAGTGCATCCATCTATTGTTACTATCCACTAAAAAGGATTGCATCCATCTATTGTTACATACATGTTACTATCCATTACAAAAGAGTGCATCCACCTATTGTTACGTACATGTTACTATCCACTACAAGGGGGTACATCCATCTATTGTTACATACATGTTACTATCCATTACAAAAGAGTGCATCCACCTATTGTTACGTACATGTTACTATCCACTAGTGCATCCATCTATTGTTACATACATGTTACTATCCACTACAAGGGAGTTCATCCATCTATTGTTACATACATGTTACTATCGACTATTAGGGAGTTAACACATCTATTGTTACATACATGTTACTATCCTCTACAAGTGAATGCATCCATCTATTGTTACATACCTGTTACTATCCACTACAAAGGATTGCATACACCTATTGTTACATACATGTTACTATCCACTACAAGGGAGTTCCTCACCCTATTGTTACATACATGTTACTATCCACTACAAGGGAGTT
>NW_018404357.1:8063-8140 GCF_002113885.1 Mizuhopecten yessoensis
AACATGTTACTATCCACTACAAGGGAATTAACCCATCTATTGTTACATACATGTTACTATCCACTACAAAGGAGTGC
>NW_018404357.1:8688-8808 GCF_002113885.1 Mizuhopecten yessoensis
AGGATTGCATACACCTATTGTTACATACATGTTACTGTCCACTACAAGGGAGTGCATCCATCTATTGTTAAATACACATGTTACTATCCACTACAAGGGAGTTCATCCATCTATTGTTAC
>NW_018404358.1:0-123 GCF_002113885.1 Mizuhopecten yessoensis
TGGAGCTGTAATGTATAGAGGCAATGTATCTGGAGCTGTAATGTATAAAGAGCCAATGTGTCTGGAGTTGTAATGTATAGGGAGGCAATGTGTCTGGAGTTGTAATGTAAAGGGAGGCAATGT
>NW_018404358.1:1513-1740 GCF_002113885.1 Mizuhopecten yessoensis
AGTAATGTAAAGGAAGGCAATGTGTCTGGAGTGTAATGTAAAGGGAGGCAATGCATCTGGAGTGTAATGTAAAGGGAGGCAATGTGTCTGGAGTGTAATGTAAGGGGATGCAATGTGTCTGGAGCTGTAATGTATAGGGAGGCAATGTATCTGGAGTATAATGTATAGAGAGGCAATGTATCTGGAGCTGTAATGTATAGAGGCAATGTATCTGGAGCTGTAATGTA
>NW_018404359.1:0-123 GCF_002113885.1 Mizuhopecten yessoensis
TATGTATATAGCAGTAGTCATTATATATAAAACAGTAGTCAGTATATATATAGTAGCAGTCATTATATATATAATACGGTAGTCAGTATGTATATAGCCGTGGTCATTATATATAATACGGTA
>NW_018404359.1:5011-5166 GCF_002113885.1 Mizuhopecten yessoensis
CAGTCATTATATATAATACGGTAGTCAGTATGTTTAAAGCAGTGGTCATTATATGTATAGTAGTAGTCATTATATATTTTACGGTAGTTAGTATGTATATAGCAGTAGTAATTATATATAATACGGTATATATCATACGGTAGTCAGTATGTATA
>NW_018404360.1:0-4220 GCF_002113885.1 Mizuhopecten yessoensis
ATATGAGGGATGCAGAGAGATGGACAGAACACACAAGGCGCCTCCAACCGCTTCGAATTGGAGACCATGTACGGTTATAAAACCAGACGGGCCCTTACCCTAAAAAATGGGACAAGACTGGAANTAAATACTCCTCCTACCTGATGACATCACATCTTCATCTGATGGTCTCAATGTGATCCGGACTTTTGAGGCTCCAGACGACTAAGAGGACACTTTAGTGGCTGCTGCCGAATCCTCGCTGTCATCTCTTGGCGTGCGGGCCGTCACTTGGGATAGGGTTCGGGTTGCCACAGCTAGTGATGATTCTATGACCCATCTGTTGAACTTGATTGAGGACGGCCTTCCAGAGTCCCGAAATGCATTACCGCCAAACTTGCGTGCATTTCACCAGTTTCGAGCTGATCTTCACTCACTGGACGGTATTGTCCTCTACAAGGATCGTGTGGTTGTCCCTCCTTCTCTCCGACAGGAAGTCCTCACAACTTTGCACTCTGCACACCACGGCGTTTCTTCGATGATTGCCAGGGCTGAGGGCTCAGTCTTTTGGNTGTGATCTACAACGATCTGTTCATACTCTTCCCCAGTGCTCTACAACGATCTGTTCATACTCGTCCTCTGTGACCTACAACGATCTGCTCACTCTCGTCCCTAGTTACGTACAACGATATGTTCACACTCGTTCCTTGTGATCTACAACAGTCTGTTCACACTCGTTCCTAGTGACCTGCAACGATCTGTTCACACTCGTCCCTAGTGATCTACAACGATCTGTTCACACTCGATCGTCGCTATTGATGTACAACGATCTGTCCACACTCGTCCCTAGTGATCTACAACCATCTGTTCACACTCGTCCCTAGTGATCTACAACGATCTGTTTACACTCATCTATATACTATTGATCTACAACGAACTGTGAAAACTCGTCCCCAGTGCTCTACAACGATCTGTTCATACTCGTCCTCTGTGACCTACAACGATCTGCTCACTTTCGTAACTAGTGACATACAGCAATCTGACCACTCTCGTCCCTAGTTACACACAGCAATCTGTTCATACTCGTCCCCAGTGCTCTACAACGATCTGTTTATTCTCGTCCCTAGTCACCTACAACGAACCGTTTATACTCGGCGCCTGTGCTTAACAACGATCTGTTTACACTCATCCTTAGTGATCTACAACGATCTGTTCAGTCATCCATATACTATTGATCTACAACGAACTGTTCATGCTCGTCCCCAGTGATCTACAATGATCTATTCATAATCGTTCCTAGTGATCTACAACGATCTGTTCACACTCGTCCCCAGTGATCTACAACGATCTGCTCACTTTTGTCCCTTGTGACCTACAACGATCTGCGCACTCTCGTCCCTAGTGATCCACAACGATCTGCTCAATCTGCTCACTCTCGTCTTTACTGATCTACCACTATCTGTTGACACTCGTCCCTATTGATCTACTACGATCTGCGCCCTCTCTTTCCTAGTGATCTACAACGATCTGCTCAATCTGCTCGCTCTCGTCTTTACTGATCTACAACTGTCTGTGCACACTCGCCCCCTAGTGACTAACAACGATATGTGCACACTCGCCCCTAGTGACCTACAACGATCTGTTCACACTCGTCCCTTGTGACATACAGCAATCTGTTCATACTCGTCCCCAGTGCTCTACATCGATCTGTTTATTCTCGTCCCTACTGACCTACAACGAACTGTTCATACTCGTCCCCTGTGCTCAACAACGATCTGTTTACACTCGTCCCTAGTGATCTACAACGATCTGCTCACTCTCGTCCCTAGTAACGTACAACGATATGTTCACACTCGTTCCTTGTGATCTACAACAATCTGTTCACACTCGTCCCTAGTGACCTGCAATGATCTGTTCACACTCGTCCCTAGTGATCTACAACGAACTGTTCATACTCGTCCTCTGTGCTTAGCAACGATCTGTTTACACTCGTCCTTAGTGATCTACAACGATCTGTTCACACTCATCCATATACTATTGATCTACAACGAACTGTGCATACTCGTCCCCAGTGCTCTACAACGATCTGTTCATACTCGTCCTCTGTGACCTACAACGATCTGCTCACTCTCGTAACTAGTGACATACAGCAATCTGACCACTCTCGTCCCTAGTTACACACTGCAATCTGTTCATACTTGTCCCCAGTGCTCTACAACGATCTGTTTATTCTCGTCCCTAGTCACCTACAACGAACTGTTCATACTCGTCCTCTGTGCTTAGCAACGATCTGTTTACACTCGTCCTTAGTGATCTACAACGATCTGTTCACACTCATCCATATACTATTGATCTACAACGAACTGTTCATACTCGTCCCTAGTGATCTACAACAAGCTTTTCACACTCGTCCCTTGTGATCTACAATGATCTATTCATACTCGTTCCTAGTGATCTACAACGATCTGTTCACACTCGTCCCTAGTGATTTACAACGATCTGCTCACTTTCGTTCCTTGTGACCTACAACGACCTTCTCAATCTGCTCACTCTCGTCTTTACTGATCTACCACTATCTGTTCACTAGAGGATTATCGCCCTTTGCATGTGGGTTGTTAGTGTTCCGGAATATCCGGGTATCGTTTTTCTTATTAGGAGTAAAGAATAACATCCGTGTTGAGTTTCAAGCTGTAGTCGGCACGTGGGCTTGTTTTATCTAATGTTTACACCTGATAGGTATGTTATCATCATTTTATTATGTGTCTCACTGTAAGCTTTAAGCGAACGCTTCAATTGTTTGTATCTCAATCGTTCATATTAATAGTGTACAGTTCAATTGTCTGTCGATGTAAACACAATGTAATTGTACCCTTGTCTTATTTACAGATGACTGTGATCATTGTTGTGAAATAAAACGTGACAAATAGAACTGGTTCTTATTTATGATCACAGTCAACAACTCTACAGGACGATGCCAAGTGTACAGTGCCCGATACCGGACTGCACGTATGAGACTGGCGAACATGATGCTGCGATTGTAGCTGCCCTACTCACTGCACACAGCGTTACTCATGTAAATGCTCCCCACTCAGCAGCCAAAGTAGAGAAAGTGAAAAGACCAACTATATCCTCTGCAGGAACACATGAGGAATGGGCGTATTTCACTTCGCGTTGGGCCGAATACGTCTCAGCAACCAAGATCACCGGACAAGATATTGTAATCCAGCTCCTAGAATGCTGTGATGAGGCACTCAGGAAAGACCTCACACGTTCTACGTCAGACAAGCTTACAGACAAATCAGCTCCGGAGGTTCTTGAAGCTATCAAGAAACTAGCTGTACGACGAGAAAACAACATGGTAGCTAGAGTGGCTCTACACAACATGAGACAGGACCGAGACGAACCTGTTCGTAATTTCAGTGCCCGTCTGCGTGGCCAGGCTTGCGTCTGTAACTTTACAGTCAAGTGCACTACATGTCAGAACGACGTCCACTACACGGATTTCATTGTACGTGATGTGTTAGCCAAAGGGCTTACAGATCCAGATATACAGCTCGATTTACTGGGTGACAAGAATCAGGACATGTCCTTAGAAGAAGTCGTCCAATTTGTTGAAGCTAAAGAGGCCGGCAAGCGCTCTGCATCTCGACTCGTGGACACACATGCCGTAGAAGCGTCAAGCTCCTACAGGAAGGCCAGACGTTCAAATTCCACGCCAAAACATGAAACATGCTCGTACTGTGGAAAGACAGGTCATAGCTCTCGAACCTCTGGCCATCAACGCAAGACCACTTGCACAGCATATGGACACAAATGCATTCTTTGTAATAAAGACCATCACCTTGAATCTGTGTGTCGTTCCAAGGGCAAAACCCAACATACATCCAGCCACGACGAATGTTTATCCAGTGCATACTGCTCAGATGACATTACGTTTCAAAACTTATGTGTTATTTCTGAGACAACAAACGGTAATCGTCGAATGAGTATTGGACTCGACCATCACCTGTACGACCACCTATCCGACATATGGACACGAGGATGTTCCAAACCACAACCATACATCAACCTTTCTATCAGGGTGCTGTCAGAAGATTATGATTCTCTTGGGTTCACCTTAGGGCATAGCTCGAGGGTCTCAACGATTGCTTCAATGGCTGACACAGGATGTCAGAGCTGTCTGGCAGGCATTAAGTTAATACACCGGCTTGGACTCAAGAAATCTGATCTGATCCCTGTCA
>NW_018404360.1:8964-9203 GCF_002113885.1 Mizuhopecten yessoensis
TCACACTCGTCCCTATTGATCTACTACGANGTCCCTTGTGACCTACAACGATCTGCGCACTCTCGTCCCTAGTGATCTACAACGATCTGCTCAATCTGCTCGCTCTCGTCTTTACTGATCTACCACTATCTGTTCACACTCGTCCCTAGTGATCTACAACGATCTGCTCACTTTCGTCCCTTGTGATCTACAAAGATCTGCGCACTCTCGTCCTTAGTGATCTACAACGATCTGCTCAA
>NW_018404360.1:10197-32348 GCF_002113885.1 Mizuhopecten yessoensis
AGTGTTTACAATCGTCCCTAGTGATCTACAACGATCTGCTCACTCTCGTCCCTAGTAACGAACGTACAACGATATGTTCACACTCGTTCATTGTGATCTACAACTGTCTGTTCAAACTCGTCCCTAGTGATCTCCAACGATCTGTCCACACTCGTCCCTAGTGAGCTACAACGATGTGTTCACACTCATCTACACTCGTTCCTTGTGATCTACAACAGTCTGTTCACACTCGTCCCTAGGCACCTACAACGATCTGTTTGTACAACGATATGTTCACACTCGTTCCTTGTGGTCTACAACAGTCTGTTCACACTCGTCCCTAGGCACCTACAACGATCTGTTTGTACAACGATATGTTCACACTCGTTCCTTGTGGTCTACAACAGTCTGTTCACACTCGTCCCTAGTCACCTACAACGATCTGTTTACACTCGTCACTTGTGATGTACAACGATCTGTTCCCACTCATCTATATACTATTGATCTACAACGAACTGTTTATATTCGTCCCTAGTGATCTACAACGAACTGTTCATCCTCGTCCTCTGTGCTCAACAACGATCTGTTTACACTCGTCCCTAGTGCTCTACAACGATCTGCTCACTCCCGTCCCTAGTAACGTACGTACAACGATCTGTTCACACTCGTTCCTTGTGATCTACAACAGTCTGTTCACACTCGTCCCTAGGCACCTACAACGATCTGTTTGTACAACGATATGTTCACACTCGTTCCTTGTGGTCTACAACAGTCTGTTCACACTCGTCCCTAGTCACCTACAACGATCTGTTTGTACAACGATATGTTCACACTCGTTCCTTGTGATCTACAACAGTCTGTTCACACTCGTCCCTAGGCACCTACAACGATCTGTTTGTACAACGATATGTTCACACTCGTTCCTTGTGGTCTACAACAGTCTGTTCACACTCGTCCCTAGTGACCTTCAACGATCTGTTCACACTCGTCCCTAGTGATCCACAACTCTTTACTGATCTACCACTATCTGTTCACGCTCGTCCCTAGTGATCTACAACGATCTGCTTAATCTGCTCACTCTCGTCTTTACTGATCTACCACTATCTGTTCACACTCGTCCCTAGTAATCTCCAACGATCTGCTCCCTTTCGTCCCTAGTAACGTACAACGATATGTTCACTCTCGTTCCTTGTAGTCTACAACAGTCTGTTCACACTCGTCCCTAGTGCCCTGAAACGATCTGTTCACACTCGTCCCTAGTGATCTACAATGATCTATTGTTCACACTCGTTCCTTGTGGTCTACAACAGTCTGTTCACACTCGTCCCTAGTCACCTACAACGATCTGTTTGTACAACGATATGTTCACACTCGTTCCTTGTGATCTACAACTGTCTGTTCAAACTCGTCCCTAGTGATCTCCAACGATCTGTCCACACTCGTCCCTAGTGATTTACAACGATCTGCTCATTTTCGTCCCTTGTGACCTACAACGATCTGCGCACTCTCGTCCCTAGTGATCTACAACGATCTGCTTAATCTGCTCGCTCTCGTCTTTACTGATCTACCACTACCTGTTCACACTCGTCCCTGGTGATCTACAACGATCTGCTCACTTTCGTCCCTTGTGACCAACAACGATCTGCTCACTCTCGTCCTTAGTGATCTACAACGATCTGTTCACACTCGTCCCTAGTGATCTACAATGATCTATTGTTCACACTCGTTCCTTGTGGTCTACAACAGTCTGTTCACACTCGTCCCTAGGCACCTACAACGATCTGTTTGTACAACGATATGTTCACACTCGTTCCTTGTGGTCTACAACAGTCTGTTCACACTCGTCCCTAGTCACCTACAACGATCTGTTTGTACAACGATATGTTCACACTCGTTCCTTGTGATCTACAACTGTCTGTTCAAACTGCTCCCTAGTGATCTACAACGATCTGTCCACACTCATCCCTAGTGATCTACAACGATGTGTTCAAACTCATCTATGTACTATTGATCTACAACGAACTGTACACGTCCCTAGTAACGTACAACGATATGTTCACACTCGTTCCTTGTGATCTACAACTGTCTGTTCAAACTCGTCCCTAGTGATCTACAACGATCTGTCCACACTCGTCCCTAGTGATCTACAACGATGTGTTCACACTCATCTATGTACTATTGATCTACAACGAACTGTACATACTCGTCCCCAGTGCTCTACAACGATCTGTTCATACTCGTCCTCTGTGACCTACAACGATCTGCTCACTCTCGTAACTAGTGACATACAGCAATCTGACCACTCTCGTCCCTAGTTACACACAGCAATCTGTTCATACTCGTCCCCAGTGCTATACAACGATGTGTTTATGCTCGTCCCTAGTCACCTACAACGAACTGTTCATACTCGTCCCCTGTGCTTAACAACGATCTGTTTACACTCGTCCTTAGTGATCTACAACGATCTGTTCACACTCATCCATATACTATTGATCTACAACGAACTGTTTATATTCGTCCCTAGTGATCTACAACAAGCTATTCACACTCGTCCCTAGTGATCTACAATGATCTATTCATACTCGTTCCTAGTGATCTACATCGATCTGTTCACACTCGTCCCTAGTGATTTACAACGATCTGCTCATTTTCGTCCCTTGTGACCTACAACGATCTGCGCACTCTCGTCCCTAGTGATCTACAACGATCTGCTCATTCTGCTCACTCTCGTCTTTACTGATCTACCACTATCTGTTCACACTCCTCCCTATTGATCTACTACATCTGCGCACTCTCTTTCCTAGTGATCTACAACGATCTGCTCAATCTGCTCGCTCTCGTCTTTACTGATCTACAACTATCTGTGCACACTCGCCCCCTAGTGACTAACAACGATATGTGCACACTCGCCCCTAGTGACCTACAACGATCTGTTCACACTCGTCTCTTGTGACCTACAGCAATCTGTTCATACTCGTCCCCAGTGCTCTACAACGATCTGTTTATTCTCGTCCCTAGTGACCTACAACGAACTGTTCATACTCGTCCCCTGTGCTCAACAACGATCTGATTACACTCGTCCCTAGTGATCTACAACGATCTGCTCACTCTCGTCCCTAGTACCGTCCAACGATATGTTCACACTCGTTCCTTGTGATTTACAACAGTCTGTTCACACTCGTCCCTAGTGACCTGCAACGATCTGTTCACTCTCGTCCCTAGTGATCTACAACGATCTGTTCACACTCGATCGTCCCTATTGATGTACATGTACAACGATCTATCCACACTCGTTCCTAGTCATCTACAACCATCTGTTCACACTCGTCCCAGTGATCTACAACGATCTGTTCACACTCGTCCCTAGTGATCTACAACAGTCTGTGCACACTCGTCCCTAGTGACCTACAACGATCTGTTTACACTCGACCCTAGTGACCTAAATCGACCGGTTCAATCTCGTCCCTAGAGTGATCGTCTACGATCTGTTGACAATCGTCCCTAGTGATCTACAACGATCTGTTGACAATCGTCCCTAGTGATCTACAGCGATCTGTTCACACTCGACCCTAGTGATCTACAACAGTCTGTTCACACTCATCCTTAGTGACCTACAACGATCTGTTTACACTCGTCACTTGTGATGTACAACGATCTGTTCCCACTCATCTATATACTATTGATCTACAACGAACTGTGCATACTCGTCCCCAGTGCTCTACAACGATCTGTTCATACTCGTCCTCTGTGATCTACAACGATCTGCTCACTCTCGTAACTAGTTACATACAGCAATCTGACCACTCTCGTCCCTAGTGACATACAGCAATCTGTTCATACTTGTCCCCAGTGCTCTACAACGATCTGTTTATTCTCGTCCCTAGTCACCTACAACGAACTGTTCATACTTTTCCCCTGTGCTCAACAACGATCTGTTTACACTCGTCCCCAGTGATCTACAACGATCTGCTCACTCTCGTCCCCAGTGATCTACAATGATCTGCTCACTCTCGTCCCTACTGATCTACAACGATCTGTTCACACTCGTCCCTAGTGATCTACAACGATCTATTTACACTCGTCCCTAGTGATTTACAACGATCTGTTCACACTTAAAAAAGCTTGACCTTATTGATCTACAACGATCTGTTCATACTTGTCCCTAGTGATCTACAAAGATCTGCTCACTCTCGTCCCTATTGACCTACACCGACCTGCACACTATCGTCCCTAGTGACTTACAATGATCTGGTCAATCTGCTCGCTTTCGTCTTTACTGATCTACAACTATTTGTGCACACTCGCTCCTAGTGACTTACAACGATATGTGCACACTCGCCCCTAGTGACCTACAACGATATGTTCACACTCGTCCCTAGTGATCTACAACAGTCTGTTCACACTCGTCCCTAGTCACCTACAACGATCTGTTTACACTCGTCACTTGTGATATACAACGATCTGTTAACACTCATCCATACACTATTGATCTTCAACGAACTGTTCAAACTCGTCCCCAGTGATCTACAACCATCTGTTCATACTCGTCTTAAGTGACCTACAACGATCTGCTCACTCTCGTCCCTAGTGACATACAGCAATGTGCTCACTCTCGTCCCCAGTGACATACAGCAATCTGTTCATACTCGTCCCCTGTGTTCTACAACGATCTGTTTATTCTCGTCCCTAGTGACCTACAACGAACTGTTCATTCTCGTCCCCTGTGCTCAACAACGATCTGTTTACACTCGTCCCTAGTGATCTACAACGATCTGCTCACTCTCGTCCCTAGTGACATACAGCAATGTGCTCACTCTCGTCCCCAGTGACATACATCAATCTGTTCATACTCGTCCCCTGTGTTCTACAACGATCTGTTTATGCTCGTCCCTAGTGACCTACAACGAACTGTTCATTCTCGTCCCCTGTGCTCAACAACGATCTGTTTACACTCGTCCCTAGTGATCTACAACGATCTGCTCACTCTCGTCCCTAGTGAAATACAGCAATGTGCTCACTCTCGTCCCCAGTGACATACATCAATCTGTTCATACTCGTCCCCTGTGTTCTACAACGATCTGTTTATTCTCGTCCCTATTGATCTACAACGAACTGTTCATACTCGTCCCCTGTGCTCAACAACGATCTGTTTACACTCGTCCCTAGTGATCTACAACGATCTGCTCACTCTCGTCCCTAGTGAAATACAGCAATGTGCTCACTCTCGTCCCCAGTGACATACAGCAATCTGTTCATTCTCGTCCCCTGTGTTCTACAACGATCTGTTTATTCTCGTCCCTAGTGATCTACAACGAACTGTTCATACTCGTCCCTAGTGACATACAACGATCTGTATACTCGTCCCCAGTGCTCTACAACGATCTGTTTATTCTCGTCCCTAGTGACCTACAACGATCTGTTCATACTCGTCCCTAGTGATCTACAACGAACTGTTCATACTCGTCCCTAGTGACATACAACGATCTGTTCACACAAGTAAAGATGACATTCACGATATATCTATCTGCATCATAATATTAATTTCTCAATATTTTGAGATGAAACTAAATTCGAAATTAATTTCGTCTTCTTTCTTTTTCAATGTGTCACCCATGTCGTCATGGCCACATATTCTACTTTGGGCCATGGAACAATGGGTGGGATTCACCCTGTCATATTTCTATAGAAACTTAAATTAATTGTCTGTCTATGATGTCACCTTCCTAACAGTTTAACCCTTTTTGTAGCCGCTATTGAAACAATTTCGACAGCAACATTTAGTGTTCGAATTTCAGATTTTGACATTGTCACAGATGGTGGATTCGGTTCTGGTTTGAACAATTATATTACAAGTTAACTGTCGTCGGGAAATAATTCACTCGAACACGCAAAAACGATGGTCAGATTCATATTTTATGACCGCCATTCTGTCCACTTCCAGACATTTCCCTCGTCCCTTTGGTCCTTTTTACTATGGTTGTGTGGGATTATTGAACAATTAGCCATTCTGCATCTTTTAAAAATAATTATATACAGTAATTTAAAAAAATAATCTTGAACGGCATAGTCACTCAGAAAATTGTGAATATAGCCAATCAATATATTGAATATCAATCAAAAGGTGGATATTCAGGGTTTGTGAATTTAAAAAAACCCATGAGATTACTATTTATTCTTTCAATTAAAGCATTTTTTTGATATACTAAGACACATCGGCGAGACAAAACTTTTTAACTGCATAGCGGGAAAACAGCTTTTGATTACGTATCGGAGCCTCCGCTAGACAGCCTACGGTTGACAGGATTGCGTCCCTTTGTCCCGCGTGAACGGTATGTTAAGAATGGCCTAATATTTACCGTATGTCTATATTTGGAGATTTTGTAACCGCGGTTGTCATTGGTTGTTTGTTTGTTCGTGGGATTTCATTCATAGAATCACGATTTAAAAGTCTGATCGACAGGTTACTGAGGTCATCTGTGTAGGAACTTTTAAATAGGCCCTGACGAAAGTGTCACAGCCTGACACAAAGGACATTCCTGTGTCGGGGTCTTCCTGTCAGCGGTATATATACATTGTATGTGAATTTTAGTTGAAATTAACTGCCTATGTTACAGTGTAACCTATCAAACGTGAGTTCAAAGTTCACAAGTTGTCCGAGAAAAAGTAACGGATCTCGATAATTAAACTAATTTTGAAGCTTCATTTGTGTTCTAAATATAAAGTGTCGTTCAGGGTTAAAACGGAATGAGAAATATTCCAGATTTTCCGATATCATTGAACGATCAACGTCACAACTACTTAACCACGAAAACGAACAAAACAAATACCCATTACACCGATATATATAGATGTGTAAATTTCCAATTACGCAACGAATGGACATACATAGTAACTGCGTAATTCTACAGGCTCGTTTCATCATCATAATTCCCGATTTAGAAATTAGTGTGTACCGGTTTAAATAGCTTTTGTTTCGCTTTCAAAGTCAGCATAATACATGATAAATGATAATAATAATAATAAATAATTTAAAATACATGATGGTTTGCTTGAGAAATATACCCACTACTTCAAATACGTGATCGGTTAATAAGATTTGTTAATATTATCATTCATTAGGCTTAAGTTATTCAGCAAGTCTTTTTTTTAGTGTAGATCTTTTTCTTGAAAGGAGATCAGTATCACAGAAGTCAGCGTCAATCGGGAACCGTCGGCACTTTCTATAAACGAGAAAATACTCGTTTACAGAAAGTGCTGAGTCGACGGTTGGGCGATTGGGTGTAACATTCAAAATGAACCTTTTCTCCCCAGACAAACCGAAGAAGCGGAACCATTATCTTTATAATATTGCTGGCACCAAATACCATTTAATATTTAATCACATGATTTTGGAATGTTTTTGACACATTTGAATAGAAGTTTTCAATGTCTACATAATGGGATTCACATATCCGGAATAAGGTAGACAGACTTCTCACTACTGAAGCCTTGCAGCCATCTTCCTGAACATTGGGACTCCGAAATTAACTAGTTGAAATCTACATCACTTGAGTGTGACGACAAAAATAGTTCATGCATGTCAATAACAGTTCTGACATGACGCAGTGAAAATATCATCATCATCATCATCGTCTTTGAATCCTGACTTTATCAATTCTATGACTGATTCTACCTTTCGACATGCTATACCCTGTGCATAGCACTACATTGTTGTATGAGGCGACTAATGTTTGGCCCGTGCATTATATCAGGGTGGGGTGAATTGTTTTCGTCTATGTCATTGCGAATGGAACAATCCAGTGACCAAAGGTTTATCACAATCACCGTTTACAATTGCTAGCAATGCAGGTCGGGTGGTAAATAGAATTAATATTTATGTTTTCTGCTATTTTGCTCCAGATATGATGTTTTACAAGTTTGTTCAATTTTCCAAGATAACACTCGATGGTTATCTAGAGGCCTACCATTACTTGAGCTTTCTAAAGAATATTTCAGCACAATGCTCTGGGACATACTCAGAAGCCTAACGCTATACCATAATAAAAGTTTATATTTATTTTAACGGGAGATACGTGCATTCTCATTTAAAAATAGATGTATTTATGAACCTGTGTATGATTGTTATGATCAAGAATGTTTAAACGAATGAAATATAGTGTGTCTTTGTTGACCTCTCGCCCCGACGTGGACGAAAGACCAAACATCCTGAGAAGAGGACATACTCCAAACACGAAGGTGATACCGGGCACCAATAGGAAATCACTGTGACTACTTTCCGCCGAATACTCTGGTAAGCCTGGTACGGTACAAGAGCCCTGGAAAGGAAGCTGTTAAGTTCTCGATCAGGGAAAAACGAAAAGGGCCGGAAGAGAGGCATTTTTGAAAATTCAATTTTATTTGAATGTACATTTATAATAACATGTCGGTAGCAGACGCTATGATATTGTTTCTGAGGACTGTATCAAACATTCATGCGAATGGCGGACTAGATAAGAAATGTACGTGATAAAACTTTTTCTGGGGCTTGTAGACGTATAGTATGTATGGGTTCGGTTTCTTCTCGCCCGATACAGCCCTCACAAATCATATTTGGGTTGGGTTGGCCGAGTATTTAAGGTGTCTGACCGTCCAAGATCACTAGCCCTCCACCACTGGTTCGCGGGTTCGATACCTGCGTTGGGAAGTCGCCAGTATATACCGCAGGTCAATATTTTTTTCTCCGAGTACTCCGGTTTTTCTTCGACTAGCAAAACCTGGCACGACCTTACCTGACCACAGCAGTTAATACGACGTAAAACACGAACAAAACAGATTAATATCATATCCTCGCATTCAAATATTTCATTACAAATTATCTTGTGAGCTATAAATGTAAGCTATAACCCCCGAGTCTGTTAGAATCTAATCTAAAAGTGCCGACGGTTCTCATACTACTATCAACAGCAATCTTACAGACACATTTTTAAAAGCCCTACCCACACTACCATGGATAATTAGTACTGTAGTAAGACGTCAGATGGAAAGTACTTTAGTCCTAGAATTGCTATACGGGTAAAGGTCGCAGGTCGGTAGTTTTTCTCCGGGTACTCCGGCTTTCCTCCAACACCAAAACACAGGTCGTCCTTAAATGACCATAGCTATTAAAAGGACGTAAAACACAAACAAACAAACCTAGAATTAATGTAGCAAGTCGCGAATGAAAGTTAATATTTGTCGTCACTAAGTTATTTTATTAGTCAAGCGCTACATGTGTGAAAATGTTTCGACAGATGGATGGACGACTGGCACATGTCACGTGCGTACTTGATGTATGAAATACATTTTATATGTGACTGTCCATTGTATTGTGATATACATATTTCACTATTTGATCAAGCAGTACTGTAAACGTTTTAACAATGAACTCTTGTGCTAAATGTGTACATCTTAGAGATAAACCTGAGCTACCGGACGTTTTAGCCAAATCAGTATCTTCTATGTTTAAAAGAAGAAAACAGTTATTCCGATTATATTCCATTATGCAATAATCGTGTCTTATTTTATGTAAATATAACTGTTAATCATATTTTAGTGACTATATATAGTGTCTCGTTAGCCAAAATTGGCCGGACAACATATATAGTTTTTAGACTACCATATGACTGTATTGATCTGTGTATTGACTTCATCGACACATATTTATGAAAGTACCTCGACAAAGTGACGTCATGAGTCCCGTTCTAGCGAAGTCGTTCACTCTCATGACACATAAATATCCAGATTTTTTTAAATAAACTCTGCCAGACAAATATATATATCTATTATTATAGACTAATAGCTTGGTGTAATGTTCAATAATTCATCATTTTGAATCCACAGTGACCGCAGTATGCCAGTTGCCGTAATATAGTATCGATATATATATAATACTACCAGCTTTATAAATCCGTATATATCATGTGTCGTGGCACGTTGTCATAATCTACATGTATTAAAGAAAACACCACAATCATTATACATTTGATTCTGTATTGTGTACAAAGTATAGAACTGTTGACACGATCGTTAGAAAACATCAATAGAAATGTGTATAGAAATGTCAGATAGAACTGCAAAGCGCCAACCGCACGCTGTTAGAATTAGCTCGGATTATAATTTTGGTAAATGAAGTTATATAATTAATCCAATTATGTAGGTACACCCTCCTATGTGTTAGCCGACTTGAGCGTGCGTTAAGACGCGGGATTAGAGATTTCCAAGGTCTCTAAGTTGGAACGGCGTTCATTAGTTATACATTTATATAAGTGGGTTTTTGCACCTCATCCATGACCTTAATTACATATACATTCACTTAATCAGACGATTATGATATTTCGTTTAATATCCCTTTAAACCAGTTATAAAATGATCGAAGCCAAACAGCGATAACCGTAAGAACGTTGAACCAAACCACTTTTCCGGCCGGGCCAACGTCTCAGACATCATTCCCCCAAATATACATTGAGATTAAATATTTAATTTTTGACATATTTACGATTTTTAAAACGGATTGAGAGAAAAAAACCCAGGAATAGCCAAGAATCCTTTTTTTTTTTTTTTACTTGTACTCACATTTAAAAAATCAAATTTTAAAATTTGATTTAAGGACACATGATACCTTTACTTTTACATGCATCTCCTTTCAAGGAGAGCTCCATAATATGAAAATTACACAGAGCGCATGCATTGATAACGTTCAACTAAATCTAAATAATTACGTCATGCTGATTAATAAAACAGTGAAGAGATCTGTGGTATTATTGATAAAACTCACTCTGAGAGTCACACAGACCTACTGTACATTAACAATAAAACAGTGAAGAGATCTGTGGTATTATTGATAAAACTCACTCTGAGAGTCACACAGACCTACTGTACATTAACAATAAAACAGTGAAGAGATCTGTGGTATTATTGATAAAACTCACTCTGAGAGTCACACAGACCTACTGTACATTAACAATAAAACAGTGAAGAGATCTGTGGTATTATTGATAAAACTCACTCTGAGAGTCACACAGACCTACTGTACATTAACAATAAAACAGTGAAGAGATCTGTGGTATTATTGATAAAACTCACTCTGAGAGTCACACAGACCTACTGTACATTAACAATAAAACAGTGAAGAGATCTGTGGTATTATTGATAAAACTCACTCTGAGAGTCACACAGACCTACTGTACATTAACAATAAAACAATTCTACAGGACCTTTTCAAGGATTTAATTTGCAAGCTTAACTTCATACAAATGTTTCCAATCTTGTACGCGATATAATTCCAAGCTTCTCCGTGCTTTTAGAGTGTTATACTAACAATGAGTCATTGGCTCAGCTTACTAATGCTATAAATAACCAACATATTAATCGGATATCTTAATTAATCTCTTTATCAAATTAATTAGCAGTGTACCGTTTTTAACCAGCTTGTCAAATATACACATATTGACGGTACCTTATGTATTATATTGCCGTTAATGTCATTGTATTTCCCGACAATGATATCGATACCGTATAAAACGAATTAGGGACACTACAATATTAATTAATTACATGTTATGGTAATTAGGAAGTACCATTTGACGATCTAATGGTGAATATCAACATTTCAATCCACATGTAAATTATCATGATGTCGTTATTATATGACAAATTATTATTGCGCATTTAATGCAGTTACTTTGAATGATATGCACCTAACTGTATTCAATAGATGTTTTGAATAAACGATTACTAATTTGTCTGAATATGATCCATTAAAATGTAATTGCTGTCGAGACAAGCGTAGCACGGAGTTGCATAAAATATCGCCATTCAATACTCGCTTGCATTCTTTTATGATTTATGATGATTATTTTTGTTAATATATTTGAAATGTATATTTCAGTTTCTTTTGCTAGCTTAGACAGAAATGTGTCTACATCACTAATGAAGTATAAATAGACCTGATCCACCTGCCTATCGCATATAACACGTTTGTACAGGTTCCCGTAATAATAGATGGCCCCAGTAGGTCTCCATACTTGATTGTTGGAATCGACCAATCAAATCAGTTCTTTCATACGACTTCGGCTCAATGGGCCTATTACTCATTGACTGTGTAAGCGACTACAGGTATACCCGAAGTGCTCGGCAGAAGTGGCGAAAACGGAAACTCGCTGTGTTTATTCATGGGATAAAACTATGTGAAAACGCGCTGTCATTTCATTTCAGTTGGATAGTTTTATACAAGGAGGTGTACTAAGTTCATGAAAATGGCTAGATTTAACCCCATTCAGTGTCTAGCGTGTGTTTTACTTTGGTCGCTGAAGGTTTCGGGAGACAGCTCTACGGAGGATCACCGTTGTCACAAAGTTCAGCGTGAATTTATACACAAAAGGATAGGTTCCTCAGCTTTAGTACCAAATAATCCCATTCATGGTAAGTTTTCCATAAAATACTCATGAACGATATATAATTCTTTAAGGTTCATTATATAAACTTGAAATCAGCTGACAGAAGTTTACCTGTGTTTCGTACCTGTATGTACAGGTGTACATGTGTATTGTCTAAATAGGTTAGACATACGTTGTAACGTATATATATATACGGAACAGGTATAACTAGACATCAATCCACATGTCAGCTGGAACGAAATTGATACCAGTTACCGTAATTAACAATAATAATGACCAAATAATGATTGCCAAAATTTAGCAATTAAAACTTAATCCGTGATCATTAAAAATATTATCAACATTTTTTTTTGTGTTTAAAAAATTCAGTAACATAGCTCTTGCATTTTCAAGTCCCATTTAACTGTAATGTGATATTATAAACTTAAAGTAACTTTTTATTTTATTTCGAAAGGAATTAATATAATATATATACATACTACAGAAGATTTTAATAAGATTGTAATCTAAAAATATCTTTAGGTCCCTTTGATGTCATATTAAATATTGTTTATGCAGTAATATGTGACTGTTGATGTAATTAATGTGATAGTTAACTCATTCACCCTTACATATCTAAACTGGACTTGCCCAGTCATTGATTCAGTAAGGTTCAAATGTGACTTTAGGAGTGTAAATCATCTTTAGATAAAGATTTTTAGATTCTTATATATATAATCTTGATCATCCTTAGATTCAGAGAACATTCCACTTATTATCATGTTGGTTAATATCATATTTTGTTTAATATCACATTTTTTTGAAACATTGTATAATCCACTTTATTACATACTTACTGATAAATATGTTTTTTTTGTATATGCGATACGACACAGTTGCTCTAACCCATATGTCAGCCCTTGCCGTATCACACCCCAAAACCCGTATCAGCCCCCGCCATATCACACCCCAAAACCCGTATCAGCCCGCCAAACCCATATCACACCACTTTGGGATTTTTTTTCGTTTTTCAATATTTCAAAAAGAAAATTAAATCATAAGATAGTAGTTTTTATTAGTAAATATGTAATAAACAGAATAAAACACGCCTTTTTCCATATCACACCAAGTATCAACCCTCGACCAATATCAGCCCTTGGGCTGATATTGCAGTCTTGGGTTGATACTGGGTGTAATATGGAAAAAGCCATGTATTATTCTCTATTTATTACATACTTACTAATAAATACGTTTTTGTTTGTTTATATATATGCGATACGACACAATTGCTCTAACCCATATCAGACTCCGCTGTATCACACCCCAAAACCAGTATCAGCCCGCAAAACCCATATCACACCACTTTTGGATAAAAATTCGTTTTTCAATATTTCAAAAAAATAAATAAATCATAAGATAGTAGTTTTTATTAGTAAGTATGTAATAAACAGAATAAAACACGCCTTTTTCCATATCACACCCAGTATCAACCCTCGACCAATATCAGCCCTCGGGCCTTCGCTTCTTGGGCCGATATTGCAGTCTCGGGTTGATACTGGGTGTGATATGGAAAAAGGCATGTATTATTCTCTATTTATTATATAATACATGGTATATGATTCTGTTAAGGTGTTGTACAGTGTTTTGTTGATCTTATGTTAGTGAATTCCTACATGAAATCAATTATGGTAGTCAATTTCTGACACAACTGTTAAAAAATCCAGCTCTTTCATTGGCCAGTAGTAATGGGAAATGTAAACTTGTGATTGTTTTGAGGTGTATGTTTTTTCTGTAATTAATGCAATTAGTTTTATTCAGGGTCATTTAAAATTAATTACTAAAAAAAATATAGATAGGTTCATTTTAAAGACACAATCATTGTCATGAAACCATGGTGTACGTATACATGTAGTGGGTACAATTTTCACATACCCCACCTCTGATGCCTCCCAAACCCGAAGTTAGATGTAGGTCAAAAACCATTTTATTCCACTGGTTAACTCGTCATTAGATTTAAAAACTTACACATATTTAAACGTGATATAAGTATTGAAAGAAAAACCTAATGACATTTGATCGTGTAGGTATAGCAACATTATAAAGTGTTGATTTCATGTGGAGATACTTTGAATTTAAATACCACTTATGGACGGAACAGCATGATCCGATATGTTTTGTCCGAAAATAATCCAGTTCACTGAAAAGATGAAAGAACATTTACAAAATCATGGCTGGTGTCATTTTCATTTAATGTATTTTGTTAGACTACCTCCTCGTTAACTCAGGTATATCATCCAAGTGTCGACAGGTAAAATGTGGGGTTTTACATCTTCTATATACAAATGAGTTAAGTAAGAAACTTTTAGTTAAGAAATATCATCTCTCGAATCGTCATCATCCAACGAGATTGAAATTTAACTAGCCATTGTCATGTCTGATATCAGACGTTTCGTCTGTACCTATCAACATAGGAAATATAATCTGGTATCCTCATGACAGGTTTAACGAAGAAAGAAATGTCCTAGCTAGACTTGGTTCATATATAGAATCAGGATTTGTTAGTTGTAGTCAGGGCTGGATCCACACTTCAGTTAAAGAGGGAGCGTGAAACTCGAGGACGATTCTGGAGTTTGTTGTGGTCTAAGTTTTGTTCAGTGAAAAGGGTTATAACTGTGAAGTTTTTCATTTGTGTACTTCCATGCTTTTTGGGGCTTATTTGGTGTTTGTGTGTTGGGAGGGGGTGGGTGGAGTCCCTCCCTGACAGTTATAGGGGGTTATGGGTTCATACAATCTATTCACTTATACATATTGGAAATAGCCATGCAATACTACATAGTAGGAAATAGAAAAAACAGCAATTTGCAATCAAAAATCAATTTCAAATCTAAAGGAAGTCTGATTAAATTGAAAATTTGAATGCAGTTGTTCATTGGAATAATGAAGAAAGAATAATTTTGATCTATAATTTATTTGACCAGGTAATAAATACTTTCCTGACTTAAAATGGTCCTATTTTACTATACAAGAGTTGTCTAGACCTGTAACAACCAAGTGTGTTATGTAAAATGCATAGCTCCGCCAGCAAAACACTGACATTTTGTTACAATATCTAGAGTTTTTTTACAATGGCCCAAATATATGCATATATAACCCCATGCATATGGCTTTGTTTTGTGTTGGATACAGCGCTGACAGTACAACGGTTTTGTGACATCTGTTAGTATTTACAGTAATGCTGTGTGTTTATGACTATGCTGATAGAACTAGAGTACTTTGTATTATTTATTGGTTTTAGTCTGTTGACCAAACATTTAGCTGAGTCTGTCTAATGGCTGATGATGTACTCGTAAATAAACATAATTATGATACAGTCAGTGTGTAATTCATTGGAATTTAATTGAAGACTTTTCTGTGTTAAAAAAATGTTTACAATACTTTTTTTTGTATAATTCTAATGCAAATTTAAAGGTTAGAAAATGACTTTCCTAACTTTTATCATGATTTAACTTTTATCATGATTTAACTTTTATCATGATTTAACTTTCAGAAGAAACGCCGATCTTCAATTACCTGTAAATTACCGTAATTGGAAAATTGAAAAATAAACAGTACATGATTATATTAAAAGAAATGAAGAAAATTGTCAACGTTTAACCCTTTCAACACTGTAGACCATAATGGACTCCTCCATATCAATGCATGGTAGAGTCTACCTAAGTTACATAGGGTTGAGGGCCGTTTTGAATATAGTCTATACAATCTGCTATTTTTTTGTTTCAGATCCCTCTGTTTCAATATGTTTTAATGGTGCAAAAGAAACGGGCAGGAAGTCGTGTTGTACCAGCCAAAGTGAACAAAAATATGTGATTGCTTCTGAAAAATATTTAAAAACAAGCATTCGGACAAAAAATGCATACTTGAAAAAGTTACTGTTGGACCATATTTCGCAGTATGAAGGTAAGTGTAGGTTTTCTTCGATCCTGTGGCATTGCTGAATGGTCATATACCCAAAGGACAAGCTAAAAAATGTCTTGAGTTACTTTAGGTCACTGCTTTTTTTTTATAGTTCTTAATACAGATGGTCACTGTAGACAGGTGATTTTTGTGTTTATTTTAGCCACCCTGGAAAGCAGGTTTTAAAGACAGTAAGTACGATAGCTGAAAATAGAGTTCACAGGTGTCTTAATTAAGAATACTGGAAAAGTGACTTACAAAAAATGCGTTATTTAATAGAGGCGACTCAAACAGACAGAAGATATGTTGTTTTAGACATATGACTTTGAGGAATCGATGTACAAAATATTTAATACAATGTATAAGATTTGAAATTTTCGTCTGTCTGCCATAATAAAAAGTGTCAAATTTATGTTACGGTGTAAAAGGTTTGTAGGTAGAATTTTTGTGTAAGGTGTTCTGGTCTCAGAGTTGGCAGCAAGCCAAGGCGACTGTTATCTATAACGTTTGATTCAAGCACACTGCATAGTAGCAGTGTTATGTAAACCGTGTAATTGTACGATACACATGTGTTTCATTATGTATGTATTGATTACGACAAAGTTTAACAGTTCATATCCTTTAAGTTTGTCAGTAGCCAGGTCTACATTCTTTACATTCTCGATTTGGGTTTTAAAAGTTCGTTTGAAGAAACGTTTATTGACATTTTTTACCAATAAAACATTTTATGGGTTTCTGTTGTGTTCATGGCATAGCTCTAACGTATGTATTCACACCCACTTCAAGTTTGCATGTATGTATGTAACATACCCCAGGCACCTTGTGTGTTTATTGATGTCATATATATACATAGGCATGCAAGTACATGAAGTTGATTTGAATTGACAAAATTTGTACACACATATTGATAAAAAAAATGCCAGAAAACAGGAAGTGTTTTGTTTGTGGATGTTATGGGGAAGGTTTCCTTCTTGTCGTATCTACTGCAGAGCATTCTAATGAAATGTTTTTTCGAGAAATACAGCTGTGAGTTTTACACTAGGTGGTAGGCATGTGTAGCCGTAGGACTTCCAACCTGGCTGCCTGTTATACTGAATATGATTAGGGACAGAACATTATAATGTTAACGTCCCTGGGGTGTCCGTGTACTGGTGTTGGTGCAAAATACTAAGGAGAGTCACAGGGCGTTTTTGTTCATGTGAAAGGTTGATGGTGGTTGTGGGGTGGTGATGGGTTTCATGGGGGTGGAAGTTGGGGGTTAAGACTGACTTTATGTTGAAAATTACCCAGGCAGTTCATATTGGCTGTTTTGTTTAAAATTACCTAGCCCAGTGGCCTGTGGGAATGAATCAAAACTAACTAAATTGTGGAGGTGGGATGGAAGGACTGTGCATGTAATTAATTACCTATATTTGTTTACCTCATATAGAACTGGGTGGGAGTGGTGGGGGGAGAGATTTGAGGTCCATATAATTCTAGTATCTACCTAGTTATGTCTTTACCCTATGATAGGGAAGTGGGTAAGATTTGAGGTTTAAGATTCTAAGAACTGCCTATATCATATATCTATATTCTATAGGGATTTAATAAGAAGAGAAAAAAATGATGAAGTGATGAGAGATGGTTCTGGTTCGGGATATGGGGAATGGGTTTGAGGAGATGAAAGTTAAGGGGTTTGAATGGTGAAGGATACAGGGGAGGTTAACAGAGGCTTCAGGAATATGGGAATTAGGAATGACTAAAGTGAGGATGGGTGAGGAGAGATACTTCAGGAGTTGGAGGAAGGATGGGGATAGGGTGGGGGTATTAAAATTAGGGTGAGGGGTGAGGAGAGATACTTAAGGAGTTGGAGGAAGGAATGGCGATGGGGTGGGGGTAATGGTGAGGGGTGAGGAGAGATACTTAAGGAGTTGGAGGAAGGAATGGCGATGGGGTGGGGGTAAGGGTGAGGGGCGAGGAGAGAGGCTTCAGGAGTTGGAGGAAGGAATGGCGATGGGGTGGGGGTAAGGGTGAGGGGTGAGGAGAGAGGCTTCAGAAGACTGCTCTAGTAATTATACCTATACCTAAGAATGTTCCCTCTGGGGATCTGCTGGGGAGAAGCACTTGAGAGGGAGTTTTGTTATAACTACCCTAAATCTTGTCTACAGTAGGGTAAACATTGTAGAAGAACAGAAATTGGTTTGTGTTGTCACAGAATGACATAGAGCTTTGTAAATAGTTGGGGATGTACATCAATTGGGAAACGGGGATCAACTTTGGGTCGGTTATCGTTCAGTTGTCATTGGGTTTTCAACGGAAGAAAGGAGGGAAAGTATTTAGGTGTATAGTGGTTCTAAAAGTGTTTAGGGAGATTCAGAAACTTCCCAGTTTTTCTTCTTCCAACCCCCTCCCAACTACCCCTAGTCTTCTTCCCCTGCCGCAGTCAGTCTTGTTGTAGAGGAAAGGAATAGGGGACCTTATCAGAACTACCTATCAATTCTGAGGTGAAATGGACCTACACTTAATTGGGGAGAGAGTTTGAAGTGTCTTTCCATTCTGAGGAGATTTATCAAAAATAGCTAAAAAAAAAACAACTTCTGTATCCGAATATTTGTCATACAAACTGAGTTCAGCTGTCATAAACAATTATATTGATACGTGATAGGAGAGTACCTTGATATCTACACAATAATATATATAGTGTGGATAATTCAATTTAGACACAAAAATACTCGACCGTTGCTGTATTTGATTGAAGCCATATATCATGTGCTTGTTAATGAATTGTGGGATAAGCTATATGCGTTTTATCATCTTTCCCAGTAGAATTTGGCTATTTGTTATATTGATTTCTATAAAGTTATCCCTGTATTAATCGTGTTATAGCTAGGATTTTAGTCTTTACCGAATCCTTGTTTCGTCTCCGTATTATAATGGCAGGTTTGATTGCAGTAATGGCTCAATAAACCTTACGCAAGGACTGTTAATTCAAAATATAACAGACTACATGGATATATGACAGAAAGGAGATTTCATCCAATTTTTTAAAAATTATTGCCAAGAAAAAAAGCAGAAATGTTTTTTTGTGAGAAAATTAAGAAAAATCATAACAGAAATGATGGCCGTTTTTATATAAAATTTTGAATTTCTGATGTGTGTTTATTAAAAGTATAAAAAAAAAACCATAGCTGACCCTGAATGATGTAAAAAGTCACTGTGAATACAGAAGAATTAAAAAGATAAAAGATACATATAAAAACCAATATAAACATGTATATATATTACGTGTGGGAGATCCGTAATATCAGTTTCTAGGCATGCAATTGGGAGTAAGTAGCCAGCCAGGACCATTCTGCTGGGATTGTTCTGGAAGCATCTGTTATGAAGGATTGCATTAGGGAATAAGGGGTCTGGCTCTGGCAGCTTCTGATGTAAAGAGCCTTGGGAATTAAGGGGCCAGTCAACAGCCTCTGTTATTATACAATTATGGACTTCTGTGCTGGTGAATATGATGTGATATGAAACTGAAAGAGGGAAGCCTCAGTCAATATCACTCTTTCAGGTTCATATCACATCATATTCACCAGCACAAAAGTCCATAACTGTTTTATTATATGCTTCAACAATAAAATAAAACAAAACTCAAGGTTCTGTTTTTTGTATGCGAGCCTCTGAGTAAAATTTAGCCAGGTTTGAATTCAACAGTTCAGCATCGTGGCTTTCGAAGCATCGTCTAGGTAATTTTTCTTAAGATAAGCATGGAGGACATACACTGCGTGTTCAATGGCCTTTTTAGGTCACCTGAGCTTTGGTCAGAATCATCCTTGGTAGATGAGGCTACAAAATTGTAAAATTGGGATTCCTACCCCAACCCCTGGGGCCAGGGCGGGGCCCCAAAGGGAAAATTAACCAATATTTCAAAAATCTTCTTCTCCAGACTCAGAGGTACTACAGTCATTTTCTCTGCATGGAAAGAAAGATCATCAGGGGCTTTACTTAAATTGTAAATTTCAGGACCCCCGAGCTATCCGTTCTCCCTTGGGGAGGGGGTAAAGTTTACTATAGTTTATATAGGGAAATAACACTTTTGGGTATATTTTGACAACTTTCTGTAGGAAATTATTTTTACTTGGTGAGAATTATCCTTGGAGGNTAAAATTCTTATCCTTTGATGACATGACAAGTATTGTATTTCACTTAGTTTACATGCTGATTTCCACATCACATCTAAACAATAAAATAAAGCTACCAGTACCTATGATATAACTCAGGTGACCGCTAAGGCCCTTGGGCCTCTTGTTTATGTTAACAGCATCTTTATCCTCGAATATGTTTTGGTAATTTTCTGATGTAACGGAGGTGAAACGTTCGCCAGCAGCCATCTTCTATTGTCTGACAGATCGCGTTCCGGTCTAACTGCGCATGCGCTAGGACAGGTTCCGGAGAATTTCCAAAAAGGCTATATTTAGAAATCGATATTCACCAGATAACCAGTCTACATGAGTTTTTGAGGACTGGTCACGTGTATAGGATTCGACCAATGTGATGGCGAGAATTTTCCATGCATATAATAAACAGTTATAAAGGGGCTTGTTAATAATGGGTCTAGTCTAGATCTAGGGCTTGTGTTATTGAATTGACTTAGTAAGGGACCAGTCTGAAAGTTTCTGTTATACAGGTATACATTTATAATTAAGGGGTCAAATAGAAGCTTCTGTTATATAGTTGAATTAAGGGGCCAGACTATCAGCTTCTGTTCTACAGTTAAAAGGGGCTAGGGAATTAAGGGGCCAGTCTGGTAGTTTCTTGCTGCTTGTCAGAAATTGTATAATTGCAGTATGATGACAAAGGCTGTCTTTACGGTGTCTTCCCATTTATCCAACTTCTGAAAAAAGCTTTTCCCATTTATCCAACTTTATGTTTTATGCCCTGTGGGTATGTTTGTTTAGTAGTATATTTTAATCATTAGGTGAAATAACCAAGACAAATTGTTCCATGGATAGAGGGAAAAGTATTATAGAGTGGATAAATTTATTTAATTTTAATTCATTTTGAAAGGTGAAAGTATGTATAAAATATTCATGAGAAATATAATTAAATGGAAAAAGAATAATTTTAAGAAATAAGACAATCTTTAACTTTGGCATGAATAATTGATATATCATTATCAAATAATTACTTATATTTTTTCGGTAGTATTCACTTAAGTCCCAATTAATCTGACTTGAGCATATACCTAATTAATTACAGTTAATAAGCTTTGAACAGTGTTAAAGAAGCACCCAAGCCTTTTTCTACTAATTTATTCATACATTTTGAATACTACTCACTAAGCATCCCAAGCTAGATTTTAGCTTATAAGCACTGACCCACTGACAAAATTCATTATTCAAGTTTGACCATGGCGAACGCACAAGTAAGAGTAGACTACATTTGACATGCTAGAGGCCACTACTTAGCTGTAAACAGCTACAGATATGTGATAAAGACCAGAAAACAGGGTAGAGATGCAGAACTAGCCTACAGGAAGTGCGCCGAGAAAGATTGCCCAGGCACAGCCAACACCAGAGACAACATGGTAACCAGATTTCCTAGAGACCACAACCACCCGACAACTCGTGCTGACATAGATGCCAAGAAATTTCTAGCAACACTCAGAGAAAAGGCAGCCAAAACTCTAGAACCACTACCCGCATTGTACGACAGCGAGATCATCAAATTCAGAAACAGAGAATGGGACGATCACACACACCAGGTCGTTGAACAGATACCAACTTTCGTCAGTACCAAATCAGCTATGTACCGAGAACGCAACAGTGAACTACCACCACTACCAACCACACGTGA
>NW_018404360.1:32659-69909 GCF_002113885.1 Mizuhopecten yessoensis
TAGAAGGATGGCACCACAAACTCAACAACCAACTTCACAGAGCACACCCAAACCTCTACGTCATCATCGAAAAACTCAAGCACACTCAAGCAGCAAATGAGATCCGACTTATCCAGTATACAGCTGGTGGCACTAGAAAGACAAGAAAGCTGAAATACAGAATCCTAGACTCCAGACTTCAGCGACAGAAACAACGACTCATTCAAGGGGAAGTTGACATCTACCAGTATACAGACACAGTGTCACGCCTGCTGAAACTTCAATGAACTGATATGACTCTATAATATTTGATTGATATAGTGCTTTGCTTAATTCAAATATTTTAAATATGAAATTTACTATACATTGTAACTTTTCTATCATGTAAAATGATTCATATTGCTATCATCTTATAGATACACATTTCCAAAAGGACTTAATTTCTGTATCATATTTTTAACCCAACACTTGACCCAAGCTCCAATTAGTGTTTATTGTTTTAACAATATACCCTATTCCCACTTATCCAACCCAAACTTTTTACCTGTAGTACCTATTTTTCAAAAAGTTGAATAAATGGGAATGAACCGTCTTTACTGTACCAACACACAGCCCAATTATGTGAGGTAATTGGTATGTTTTCTTAATGCCCTATTAGCTATAATTAAATAAGGAGATGTCTCTAAAGAACAAAAGAATCATGTAGGAGAATATAAGCTTATGTTTTCTTAACAACCTTATATTGATCAGGTTTTCCAGATCTGCTAGACATTTTTCTTTGATTTGGAGGAGACGTATTGACTGGCATCTCCTGCCAAGTTTGCACATATATTGGTTATTTAGTGCAACTAACTGTACATGACAGCTGGGGCTCAATATAAAGCGCAGATATCTTCATACGCACATTTGTAACTACAGAATTTATTTTCTTATATATAATTCAAGAAATGTAAATAGAATTAAAATTCCAAGAAAAGAAATTATATGATGAATTGGATCGTTTTTATTTTGATCAACAACTCATTGAAAATGCAATGAAATTAAAACAAGAAATCAAAAGAAAGTAAGAAAAAATTGAATACACATCAAAATAAAAAATATTTTGAATTGAAATTACATTGAAATTAAAATGTCTTAAATTAAAACTGAAATTGCAATGATATAGATTTAGAAAAATAAAGAAATGAGATTTAGAAAAGAAAATTAAGAAATATAATTGAATTTTCTGACAATAATTTGAAAATATGCATGACATGCATGACTTAGGCAAGTCTATGTAATGTATAAGGTAAATATATAATAAACCATCAAATGTAAATTTTAAGCCTCTTAATCTAATAAATTAGTTCCTTGGGTTTTTTATTCAATGAGTCTGACTTAAATTCCAATCTATATTCTACACAACCTGCCACACAGTATACATAAATTGGGCTAATTTTCATCTCAGAATTCCTTCGTCTCATTTCGGATGCATAATGATATTAAATAAATTCCTGTATGTATTAAATAGAGAGCATGCTCATTTCCTGTGGTGACTGGACCGTGAAGAAATATTTAAAATTGATAATAAACTATATGTAAGAGAGGAAAGGAGAAGTAGACCGGAACTGATATAAAATCCGTTATGGTGTTGAAGCCCCTCAGCTACCTACAGACCGTGGCCGTGATGAATATATCATATATTTTTTTCTTTGATGAAAGTGTTTTCAACTTCCTACATACAGCTGCAAGGCAAGGCAAGAAATAATACTTAAACAGACAGTCGGACAGTACCTAAATAACGCACCTGACGGCATGGTCTTGTGTATCTTCTATAACAATACACAGACATACAGTACCTAAATAGCACACCTGTCAGAACGGTCTCGTGTATCTTGTATGACAATAAACAAAGTCGCACAGTACCTAAATAACGCACCTGACGGCATGGTCTCGTGTATCTTTTATAACAATACACAGTCATACAGTACCTAAATAACACACCGGTCAGATCGGTCTTGTGTATCTTGTATGTTCAACTTCCTACATACAGCTGCCAGGCAAGGCAAGAAATAATACTTAAACAGCCAGTCGGACAGTACCTAAATACCGCACCTGACGGCATGGTCTTGCGTATCTTGTATGACAATAAACACAGTCGCACAGTACCTAAATAACACACCTGACCGAATGGTCTTGTGTATCTTGTATGACAATAAACACAGACATACAGTACCTAAATAACACACCTGTCAGATCGGTCTTGTCTATCTTGTATGACAATAAACACAGTCGCACAGTACCTAAATAACACACCTGTCAGAGTGGTCTTGTGTATCTTGTATGACAATAAACATTGTCGCACTGTGTATCTTTTATAACAATACACAAACATACACTACCTAAATAACACACCTGTCAGATTGGTCTTGTGTATCTTGTATGAAAATAAACACAGTCGCACAGTACCTTAATAACACACCTGTCAGATCGGTCTTGTCTATATTGTATGACAATAAACACAGTCGCACAGCACCTAAATAACACACCTGACGGCATGGTCTTGTGTATCTTGTAGAACGGTCTTGTGTATCTTGTATGACAATAAACACAGTCGCACAGTACCTTAATAACACATCTGTCAGATCGGTCTTGTGTATCTTGTATGACAATAAACACAGTTCTACAGTACCTAAATAACTCACCTGTCAGATCGGTCTTGTGTATCTTAAACACAGTCGCACAGTACCTAAATAACACACCTTTCAGATCGGTCTTGTGTATCTTGTATGACAATAAACACAGGCGCACAGTACCTAAATAACACACCTGTCAGAGTGGTCTTGTGTATCTTGTATGACAATAAACACAGGCGCACAGTACCTAAATAACACACCTGTCAGAGTGGTCTTGTGTATCTTGTATGACAATAAACACAGGCGCACAGTACCTAAATAACACACCTGTCAGAGTGGTCTTGTGTATCTTGTATGACAATAAACACAGTCGCACAGTACCTAAATAACACACCTGTCAGATCGGTCTTCTGTATCTTGTATGACAATAAACACAGACATACAGTACCTAAATAACACACCTGACGGCATGGTCTTGTGTATCTTGTATGACAATAAACCCAGTCGTTCAGTTCCTAAATAACGCACCTGACGGCATGGTCTTGTGTATCTTTTATAACAATACACAGACATACAGTACCTAAATGACACACCTGTCAGAACGGTCTTGTGTATCTTGTATGACAATAACCACAGTCGCACAGTACCTAAATAACACACCTGTCCGCACGGTCTTGTGTATCTTGTATGACAATAAACACAGTCGCACAGCACCTAAATAACTGTGTATCTTGTATGACAATAAACACAGTCGCACAGTACCCTGTCAGATCGGTCTTGTCTATCTTGTATGACAATAAACACAGTCGCACAGTACCTTAATAACACATCTGTCAGATCGGTCTTGTGTATCTTGTATGACAATAAACCCAGTCGTTCAGTTCCTAAATAACGCACCTGACGGCATGGTCTTGTGTATCTTTTATAACAATAAACACAGTCGCACAGCACCTAAATAACACACCTGACGGCATGGTCTTGTGCATCTTTTATGACAATAAACACAGTCGCACAGCACCTAAATAACACACCTGACGGCATGGTCTTGTATATCTTTTATGACAATAAACACAGTCGCACAGCACCTAAATAACACACCTGACGGCATGGTCTTGTGTAACTTTTATGACAATAAACACAGTCGCACAGCACCTAAATAACACACCTGTCAGATCGGTCTTCTGTATCTTGTATGACAGTAAACACAGACATACAGTACCTAAATAACACACCTGGCGGCATGGTCTTGTGTATCTTGTATGACAATAAAAACAGTCGCACAGTACCTAAATAACACACCTGTCAGATCGGTCTTGTGTATCTTGTATGACAATAAACCCAGTCGTTCAGTTCCTAAATAACGCACCTGACGGCATGGTCTTGTGTATCTTTTATAACAATACACAGACATACAGTACCTAAATAACACCCCTGTCAGAACGGTCTTGTGTATCTTTTATAACAATACACAGACATACAGTACCTAAATGACACACCTGTCAGAACGGTCTTGTGTATCTTGTATGACAATAAACGCAGTCGCACAGTACCTAAACAACACACCTGAAGGCATGGTCTTGGGGATCTTGGATGACAATAAACACAGTCGCACAGTACCTAAATAATGCACCTGACGGCATGGTCTTGTGTATCTTGTATGACAATAAACACAGTTCTACAGTACCTAAATAACACACCTGTCAGATCGGTCTGCTGTATCTTGTATGACAATAAACACAGACATACAGCACCTAAATAACACACCTGACGGCATGGTCTTGTGTATCTTGTATGACAATAAACACAGTCGCACAGTACCTAAACAACACACCTGAAGGCATGGTCTTGTGTATCTTGTATGACAATAAACACAGTCGCACAGGACCTAAATAACACACCTGACGGCATGGCCTTGTGTATCTTTTATGACAATAAACACAGCCGCACAGCACCTAAATAACACACCTGCCGGCATGGTCTTGTGTATCTTGTATGACAGTGTATCTTGTATGACAATAAACACAGTCTCACAGCACCCAAATAACTGTGTATCTTGTATGACAATAAACACAGTCGCCCAGTACCTAAATAATGCACCTGACGGCATGGTCTTGTGTATCTTGTATGACAATAAACATTGTCGCACAGTACCTAAATAACGCACCTGACGGCAAGGTCTTGTGTATCTTGTATGACAATAAACATTGTCGCACAGTACCTAAATAACACACCTGTCAGATCAGTCTTGTGTATCTTGTATGACAATAAACACAGTCGCACAGTACCTAAATAACACACCTGACGGCATGGTCTTTTGTATCTTGTATGACAATTAACACAGTCGCACAGTACCTAAATAACGCACCTGTCAGAACGGTCTTGTGTATCTTTTATAACAATTTCAGTTTACCTAAATTGAGCTTTGTACATCTGTTTAGGACTGTGTTTGGATACAGTTTATGTATACAGGTACATTGTAATAGGTATAGTAAACTATTATAGCTCACCTGTGTGTTAACAGTGTCAGGTATAAACAGACATAAGCAGACATTTTGAACAAGTTTGAGAATTATTTATGGTTCTATGTATCATTACATTGTGTAGGTGTTTTCATCTTCTTTGTGGTCTGTTGGTCTGTTTGTACTTTAAACTTGATAAAGTTTTAAAGTTTTATCATTTTTTTATTCTGCTGTTATAGGACATACATGTGGCTGGCATTTATCATTGGTTGCCTGATCTTTCAATGTCTTCTATCTGCATGTCTACTCACGGCCCACTGTCTGACCATCTGGTATTTTGTGTATTGAACTATTTGTCCTTGTGTCCAATTGGTTATGTCTGTCTGTGTGTCCATCTAGTCTGTCGATCTGATTGTCTGTTAATCTTGTCTGTTCATATCTTTCTGTCCGACTGTTTGTCAATGTGTTCAATATCTCACTGTCTGTCTGTCTGTCTGTATGTCTGTCTGTGTGTGTGTGTGTCTGTCTGTGTGTCTGTCTGTCTGTCTGTCTGTTGTGTGTCTGTCTGTCTGTCTGTTTGACTGTCTGTCCGACAATGTATTTGCTATCTCATTATCTGTTCATAATTTATGTCCTTCTGACTGTCTGACAATGTATTCGCTATTTTACTGCCTGTCTGTATGCTTTTCTGTCTGTCTTCCGTTCTGGTGATTGGACTGTATGTAGTGTATCAATTCAGATCAAGCTATTCCTCTTACCATGCAGACCTTGGTTACTTTGTTCATGTAAAAATATTGATAAATTTCTGGATGCGTTTATAAGTTCTGTAGTCTCTGTCTAAATACACCAGGGTTACAACACATCAAAGTGTTGAGTATTTACCAACGGAAACAACTCTGTACGTAAAAATCGGCTTACTGTTTGAAGCTGCTGCTCAAAGACATACAAGGTAAAAAAATCAAATATTTTAACTTGTGAAATTTTGTTTGATTAAAAATATTGTTGTTCCAAAATGTACATGTAACAGGTAAAAACCTTGAAATTTAAAGACTGACCTGTCACTTCAAAATTGTCCTAGTTTGATATATGTTACAAAACAGGGTGTGTAGACGATCAAAGTTCAGTAATGGCTGTTCCGTTTTAAACCTGCCTAATGTTGTTTTTTTGAAACATAATAAAGATTATAATAAAGAAATGTGATACGAACATGAATGAAATTTGAGAATGTCAGATTTGGTCTGTACTGGCTAAGGTCATCAATGTTCACAGAACACAGCATGGAGACATATTGATTGGAACAGGAATTGACTGTTTTAGATGATATCTGAAGTTTGGGCCTCGTGATGCTGTGGGTTTCTGTGTAATATTGTTGTATGGACACTGTGCAGGCAGGATAAAAACCTGGTAAAACACTGGAATTTTGGCACATTACATTGAGAATGAACATAACGATGTGCACCGTGGTCGCATTAACTCCTATGAGAGTATATATACAGGCTTGTATTCTAATTTGGAATGAACAATAAAAAAATGGAATATTGGTTATCTTTTTGTATTTATATTCTTGATCGTGAGTGCAGGTTTCCTTTATATTTGTCCTCTTGTGTTTGGTAAAGTGTTTGTGTGATTAAGATTAGCATTTCATTTATTTTGTTTTTCCTGTAGATATAGCCATATAGTGTTTGTGTGTGGGACTGTGTACTTAACAACCTTCTACTTACTTATTTATGAATGGAGATTATTGACGTAATTTTCGATATATATATCTTATTTTAGTTCATAGTTGACAAGTGCTTTGAGCTTTTGTTCACATGTGTACTTGTACTTCCGTGGGATCAGTCAACCACACAGACATGTCTATTAAACAATTATAATAATAGGTTAGTTTCAACTCTGAGCTACCATTTGTATTAGGAATGTGACTGAAGTTTAGAGATGACGTCATGTGACATTTCCAGTACAAAGTTTTGATATAACGTCATGTGACATTTCCATTACAAAGTTTTGATATAACATCATGTGACATTTCCAGTACAAAGTTTAGATATAACGTCATGTGACATTTCCAGTACAAATTTTTGATGTAACGTCATGTGACATTTCCAGTACAAAGTTTAGATATAACGTCATGTGACATTTCCAGTACAAAGTTAAGATATTACATTTGTATGTCGTTTGACATATTTCAGAACATACCAAAAGAATGAGTTTTATCATAAATTGTTTAATATAACTTTTCAAAAGATTTTTGTTCCACATATTCTGCGAAAATCAATCAGCAAAAATCTTTTTATGAAGTAATTATGATGATTGTGAACAGTATATGCTCCCATGTGTCAAGAAGGCCACTTTATGTGAGCATGTTCTTAATCTTCAAGTTATCCAATAGAAATAAACACACATTGTAAACGGTCATTAAAGTTTGTACTTTGGTCAGTCTTAATACTAATATCTTTTACCCTCGGTTACATAAAGAACAAGGATTGACATGCACTTGTGGTTAAAAGATCGTGTCCATTCATAAACATCGTGAACAATTCTACTGTTTTTACTACGATCACTCTATCCTATATGTACTCGTTAACTCTTCGTGTACATAGTGTCTCGTTATGGTTTGTAAGGTTTTGTGGAGGCAGGGATGCGGTCACTTCAATTATTAATACACAACCTCACATCTTTATTTGTATGCATTGAAATTCTACAATAAAATGTGCACTCTGTGATCTCGATAATAAAACAATGAGCACTAAACACAAGTTGCTATATATATATGTTGTTAAGATATTTATGTTGGCTGATTTTTAATGTCTCTTTAGAGCTGTTAAAAGGCCAGACTGGAATGATTGGGTTAAAGTGTATTGTTTAAGGAAACTACAAAAGTGTACTTCTGCATTTTTTGTTTACAATTCGGTATGTAGGCCGACACATTGCCAACTAAATGTTACCAACCTACCTTTCTTCTGTGCTAATGTCTTTTGAAATATTTCATGAATATACAGGAAGCAAAGAAGTGAACATCACTAAGGAATCGTCTTTTTTTTGAAAAATATATTTTCTTATTTACAAGCTTACGTGTTGTAAGCACTTAATGTAACAGAGGTCATTATTTTTTTCGATGCCTCCGCTAGGAGTCGAACCCGGAACGTCTGGCTTACTAGTCTTACGCTCTACCGAATAAGCTAAAGAGAAATTCTCCCTAGCCGAGACGGTAGGAAGCGGCTAGTATTTTACCAGGGTGACATACTCCTCCTCCAGGAAAGAACTCATCCCGAGTTTTCCAGGGGTCATAGCGATTCCTTTGCAAGTATCGCTGAGTATTTTTGTCAAATATCCTGGGTCCCTAAGTTACAACTGAACTGATGAACTTTGTCACCTAGAGATCTTTGTTTACTAGAACTGTATTGAGTGATTTACTGGAGTTAGTGATGAACAATATATGTCAAACAAAGACAAAGTCTATTTTGTGATTATATAGATTTTCATTGTTTATGTTTTGGAGTGTTTTAAAACAATGATGTTATATTATCAAAACTTATTGACTGTGGTCTGTGTGCTTGGTGTAAATTTGACTTCAGTCCCAAATTACATTCTTGGATCTATTGTCGAAAGTGAATGAAAGTGAACGCTATGGGTCCCCGGGGTATTTTTGTCAGACTCGGCATCGGAGCGTGTTCTGTGTTAATGTGGGTTCTGCTACCAGTATAAGTCATTGGATGGCCATGTCATTGCCTATAGCACCTTTAATAAAAGCAGTCAATTTCTTAACACCCCTTCTACAAATCATTGGGAATCACTTAGCGAAACAACGTCTTTACCAAAATTTCTGGGGAGGGGAGTTAGAAATAAGGAAGGTGTCAGCACATGAGCTATGGTATCTTTAGCTGGTTTGAAGGCCTTCTGATTTTGGTAGGGTTGCCATAGTATCAGCAGGTAGGGACAAAGTTGAAATTTACCCTAGAAACAAATATCAAAAATTATTGTGGGTAAAATATACTGTCTGCAATCATTGACTGTTGGAATTCCTTTAGGCTTAGAATTGCTTCCGACCCATCTGACTATATCTGTGACAGTAGCATACATGAGGATAAATATATTCTGATCAAATGTATGGTTAGCTTGACCTCAACAAATGTTACACTGAACTTATTAAAATTCAAATGAAAATCTGTATACAATTCCATCAAAATTTTCATTTTTAGGTCAAAGATAATTTATTTGTCGTACGAAAGTTTACATTTATTGTTAAGATTATTCTAAAAATCTTGTGAGAAAGTTTCCAAGTGTTGTGGTTATGATAACCGTGCTGTTAGCAGAATGTCCAGCATTGAGTTTGGGCTAGCATTGATAACTGAGAATTGCCAGTATCCGAGGCTTCATCATTAGTGAAATCGGTATGTTGTTCTTATATCTATATGGGTCGATGTAAAAATGTTGAAATTGCCGCATCTGTCCTCTGCCGACCTTTAACCTCATTCCACCCCCATTTACTTTGTCAGTTCTGGATCGCCATTATCAGATAATGATGACAAATATGATTTACAAACTGCATGATAATTTGCGAAAATGTCGGAAGAATTTCTCCTGTAAGATAGCAATACTTGTCACTTTTAGTACGTTTACGGACTTGTACAATGTGTTAATGATGAAACATGCGACTTAGAATCAGTGAAGTTGTAGATAATGTGTTATGGAGCTTGTTGGGAAGTGTTGGGTCTGACAGTATTGACGGTAGTTACTCCTGATTGCTAATGGCTTCTGTCTGAACGTTTTGACATTTTCAGTGATTTCAGCTCGTTAACATTGTCTGGACACATACCTATAGCTTGTAACCCCCTCCCAGTGAATGTCTGCTTCCTGATCTAAAATCAAAGGAGGTAATCATAGTTTTAAACACAATATATATGACTCAGATCGTTCAGAAAGAAGTTTTTAGGAAAACATTTTTAAAATCAATTCAACTGGATTTGTACTGAGGTTAATGTTAAATCTTCGTAAAACTTGTTCTGTAAATTCTTGTGTATAATTGCTGTCTTGGAAAAGAAATGCGATATTTTTCTATAGCATGAAGGTATATGTTGACTCCATGTGTAGACATTTACTGGGAGGCATCTGTGGGACAGCCTTAATTTTATACTCAAATAACCCCCAATGTCAAAACTCTGCCCGGCAGATGTGTTTTAGTGAGAGTGGACGTTTACACCAATGTTTGCGATTGTCCCATACTCTAGTGCTTTGCCGTATTTGGTCATTTTGACAACAACATCTTCAATCAATTTGTATAGAGTTCTGTAACTTTACTCCTGGGGCAGATGTTTTTTCCAGAAAGTGGACAAATTTTTCCATTTTCGAGATTGTCCTCAAGGTTTCCACAGTTTAGCATCTGAAGTTCTGATTGGTCTGTTACAAATTTTCTCCCAAAAGGAGGGCATGCGAACTCCTTGAGCCTCTGGTCACACTTAATTCTATATTTAATGTCCGGCGGCTATAGCTAAGGTCTCTATTTAATTGTGATTGTATTTTCGGAAGGTGGATTCTTTCTGCTCAAGATTGTCACTAGGGCTCTATATCCAATGTCGGTCATTGTGGGACTGCATTGGTCATTGGGCCTTGTTGGTCATTGTCCCGAGTGCTTGGTCAGTTCATGTAAGGTCCAGAGACTGACAGCTGGGATGAAATGGAGTGTGCCCACTACTGCAATGTCCATCTGTCAGCTATAGAATCAAAAGTAAAAATTACTGATCCATGAACTTTGACCCTACGGGTCGGAATTCCATGCAGCAGGTGTACCAGTGAATTTTAACAGTTAATTGAAATGAACACAACACAAGGCAGATGTGTGATTTTAAAATCATCCCATTTTTAGCCATAAATTATCGGAACAACAGTCGCCATACATAATTGGCCTGCATTTACATTTTTGCTCCAGGTATGACTCTATCCAATGTAGGTTATCATTAAAGATTTATATATCACAGACCAGCAACTTCCGCAGGCAAATTACAGTCATTTTCAAATCTATAAACTAAATGTTCTCACTTCAAGGGAAAAACAAGATGGCCAATATCCATGATGGTCAGTAAATTTAGTTGTAATGGCAAGATATGGAAGCTTTAAACAAATAAAACATCTTTTATTGTTATCATAATCATTTTCAAATTTTATAAAAAGGAAATTTATGCTTCATTGTCTGTGTTTTTATTCTTCTTTAATTTCTTTTTTTTCTTTTTTCTCTCATTTCCCGATTAATTAATTCGTAATCTCTGATCTTAAAATTCAGTCTGGTTTTTCTGAGAGCTTTAATCCAATTTCATAGTGACCAACTTGTAATCCTCCCTGCTGAATCCCGCCACCCCTCCCCCTCCCAGCCACTGGTGGTTTTAATTAGAACTTTTAAGTATCATACATCATGCTTTGCCATCGTAAATGATGTCTTTTCCATCCAACAAGCATGGAGTTACTGATATCACCCTCAGATTTACGTCTGTCTACCCTCGTAGGAGTTACTGATATCACCCTCAGATTTACGTCTGTCTACCCTCATACGAGTTACTGATCTCACCCTCAGATTTACGTCTGTCTACCCTCGTAGGAGTTACTGATCTCACCCTCAGATTTACGTCTGTCTACCCTCGTAGGAGTTACTGATCTCACCCTCAGATTTACGTCTGTCTACCCTCGTAGGAGTTACTGATCTCACCCTCAGATTTACGTCTGTCTACCCTCGTAGGAGTTACTGATCTCACCCTCAGATTTACGTCTGTCTACCCTCGTAGGAGTTACTGATCTCACCCTCAGATTTACGTCTGTCTACCCTCGTAGGAGTTACTGATCTCACCCTCAGATTTACGTCTGTCTACCCTCGTAGGAGTTACTGATCTCACCCTCAGATTTACGTCTGTCTACCCTCGTAGGAGTTACTGATCTCACCCTCAGATTTACGTCTGTCTACCCTCGTAGGAGTTACTGATCTCACCCTCAGATTTACGTCTGTCTACCCTCGTAGGAGTTACTGATCTCACCCTCAGATTTACGTCTGTCTACCCTCGTAGGAGTTACTGATCTCACCCTCAGATTTACGTCTGTCTACCCTCGTAGGAGTTACTGATCTCACCCTCAGATTTACGTCTGTCTACCCTCGTAGGAGTTACTGATATCACCCTCAGATTTACGTCTGTCTACCCTCGTAGGAGTTACTGATCTCACCCTCAGATTTACGTCTGTCTACCCTCGTACGAGTTACTGATCTCACCCTCAGATTTACGTCTGTCTACCCTCGTAGGAGTTACTGATCTCACCCTCAGATTTACGTCTGTCTACCCTCGTAGGAGTTACTGATATCACCCTCAGATTTACGTCTGTCTACCCTCGTACGAGTTACTGATCTCACCCTCAGATTTACGTCTGTCTACCCTCGTACGAGTTACTGATCTCACCCTCAGATCTACGTCTGTCTACCCTCGTACAGTATTGCCTACATATGTGAAGCACCTGTACTTGCTGCCTCAGCCAGCCAGCTCAGGGATACTACCATCTAAATTCTGTGTTTTACTCTGGATAGCGCTTAATATTTTTTTTTTTTTAAACTAAATGTTAAATTTTAAAGGTCTGCCAGTCTGCATCACATGACTAGTTCTCTCAGTAGATTGGCGCTGTAAAAACTTGCACCTACACACACGGCATCACCGCAAGCACATTGAAAACAGTCTCTCAGTCTGTATAACTGATCATTGGGTACCATTTCCTTAAGAAATAATATCGATTAAAATCACACTCAAAGCCCATATTTCAGACCTGCAACCTTATTTCATGACACTTTTTTTCTTTAAATTTTTCCAATTTTATAATTTTATTTTTTCGTAATTGGCTTTTGTGATGTCGTCGATTCTTATTGGTTGATTTGTTTTCATTTTATACTCCGTGTTATTTATGTGTTGGTTGATTTGATAAGCAGCAACACTTGTGAAGATCTATTCACAGGCGCTATTCTTACTTTTTATGCACGTTAGTTGGCAATAAAAATGTCGGAACATTCTTTCAACAATACATTAAATCGTATTTTTTTCTTTGAGTTTTTCTTTAATGTACACCTTGTGTTTTAGTATAATTCTCATTGAAAGGTACAAGTTGTTTTTTTTCAAAGAAAAGACTTGCTTTTCTTGTAAATAGTGAGAGTTAACAGAAACAGTTCATAGTTTAATTAAAAAATCCATGTTTACGTTGTTTTGTTAGATAACACTTTAGGTCAGAGAGTACAAAGTCATTTCCTGCTAACATTGGCATCAACAGAAAGCGAATTTCCTGTTCAGCATCAATAATTCACGAATTTTATCTACTATTTCATTTACTTGACATCATTGACTTTCTAGGGTGACTTCAAACACTGGTGACCTCCCAAACGGTTACGTGATAAATCATTTCTCTCCGAAGTAGTATATGCTTCATATTTCATCTTGCATTCAATTTATTGTCAGGATGTTTATTTGACGTGGTTTGGAGTGTCTTGTAAAGCACATTTATATATATATATATATATAATCAAGTTACCTTGAAAAGGTATATTTTTTGAATTCATTATGTTTAAAAAACTTTTTGTTAGGAATGCACCCAAAGGTATTTTCATCTTATTAAACATATAATCAGATTGAATATTAAATTAGATTTTCAGAATTGTTTGGATCATTTTGCTATTCACAAATTTATCATACCCTATAGCGACTAACCAAGTCAGCACATAAACTGTGAAGCGAAAGATGTTGTTGTGTTTTTGTAGGAGAGTAAGCTACCCATATCACTGTTGTTGTGTTTTTGTAGGAGAGTAAGGATCTTTTTATTGTAATTTCGTGTATTTTATAAAACTCTTCCTACAGCAATAAACAATTTTGAATTTTACGTCTGTTGGATTGTTTTCCATACAATGCTCAATTCTGATAAATACCCACACCTTTCATAGAAATGTCCACACGATACTCTTAATTTTTTCAGAACATATCTTAAATGCCCACACAATTATAGGAATATGTCCAACCATGTCATCACATTTCTAAAACATGCCCACCATGCCCTCATAATTCTCAAACATGTCCTTAATGCCCTCACAATGCTCAAACATGTCCTTAATGCCCTCACAATGTTCAAACATGTCCTTAATGCCCTCACAATGCTCAAACATGTCCTTAATGCCCTCACAATGCTCAAACATGCCCTTAATGCCCTCACAATGCCCAAACATGTCATGAATGCCCTCACAATGCCCAAACATGTCATGAATGTCCTCACAATGCCCAAACATGTCCTTAATGCCCTCACAATGCTCAAACATGTCCTGAATGCCATCACAATGCTCAAACATGTCCTTTATGCCCTCACAATGTTCAAACATGTCCTTAATGCCCTCACAATGCCCAAACATGTCCTGAATGTCCTCACAATGCCCAAACATGTCCTTAATGCCCTCACAATGCCAAAACATGTCCTTAATGCTGACACAATGCCCAAACATGTCCTTAATGCCCTCACAATGCCCAAACATGTCCTAAATGCCCAAATGATAAAAGCACAATTCCTCAATCATGTCTGCTAAGCCCACACAATGCTCAAATATGTCCACAATGCTAACACAGTGCTCTTTCGATGCTAAAACCTGTCCACAAATGTTCTCCTACAATGCCATAACATCTAAATACACTGTTTTGTGCATTTATAGCAGAGTGCTAACTCGGCTCCATAGCCATTCATCACACAGTGTTTTAATGCAATTTCAGACGCCTTCTTTCCAGATTTGTAGTATGGCGTCTGTCGCATATCAATGTCCCAACCCTATACGAGTAGAGCGTTCTCTGGGGAGTGCTGCATGCTGGGTAACATCTACACCTGGCGTATGCCGAACCACTGTCAGCATGTAAATCGTAGTTACTTTTCTCAGGTTTCCAATTTGATTGGAGGTAATTTTATTTGAGTACATTCGTTCCCATGTGTTTTAGTAACTTTTTATACTAAGACTGTGAGACAAGAGTTCCTGTGTCACTGGGCGGAAATTGTTACAAGGCTTACGTAATTAGGATGAGAGAAAACAAAATGTCTGTTTCTAATGGAGAGATTTAGCATGTGGATAATATTGAATTTACTTGGGATTGAATATGAAAAGCGGGAGATTCTGCATGTAGCATGTCATTTCATTCTAATGAGTCTCATATCGGCAGGTAGTTCTCGAGAGAAGCTCTTCACGGGATCTGGATAGAAGCTCACGAAATTGGTGGAATTTAGGACTTACGATATTAGTTTTAAGAAATTATGTTTCTTAACAATTTTTACATCTAGTTTCAATTTGATAATGGCTTTTGGAAAACTTCATTTAAAAAAAAGGTAGATCATAAATATATCGAAGTAAAAGCCAGGACAAATTTGATGAAGAAAATTTTATCCTCAACAGTGATTTCTTCTTCTGATATTCTGAGCTCTTTGTATTAAGCCTCTAGTGTAAACAGTTAAGATATCTCTAAATTTATTTTAAATTTTCAATATTTTAAGGTAAAAATACTTTTGTATGTAGTTATTAAAGACACCTGCTGAGGAGAAATCAGATGTAGGGGGTCTAAAATGTCAGGTTTGGATATCTCCGACATAATTTATCTTCAGATTTCGGTCAGTGTAAGGTGAAGATGGTTTTATGATTTGGTAGTAAACAACATCACACGTCCATTTTGTATTTATAGGAATCGATTAAACATGCAGACTTCTTTCTGCAAGATTTGATAATTTGGATTATCAAGTCTAGACAAGAGTTTGAGCTGTTTCTCTGTAGGATACCTTCCCATGGAGTTATTTCGTTAGTACAGTTTCTCTGTGAAAAGACGTCTTAGTCTTACTATTTTGGGCGATAATTCAATGAATATTAAAATTTCACAAGACTTACCGAATATTACTTTTCTTGATTGGTTATTCCAAAACCAAACTTTAGCAATTTAATAATAAGCAATAAAATTTCAAAAAGTTTCTCTTGTTTTTGCCAACAGGAAGTTGTTGTATGTCAGATCAATTGTCGTTGTGTTATAGGTTTTTACAAGTCGTAGATTGAGCATGTTTTCTAAATGCAATTTTTATCTGATTTCTTTGGGTTCTCCCTGAGATGAGGCAGCAAAAGTTAAGGTTTGATTTGTGATATTCGGTTCAATGTTTATTCATTAATCCACAGAAAGTATGAGACAAGTGATTTAAACATTAGCGGTGTACAGGAGACACCAAATTAAGTACAGTCACCCACGGTGTGAGTTATGGGTGATACAGAAGGTGAAAAAAAAGACATCTTAATTTGTGTCGTCTCTCTGTCTGGGTATTCTATGTGCAGGCAAAAAAGTATTCTTGTTTCATCATAGTGTAAAGCTCTAAGGTGTTGAGCTGAAGAATGCAAAGCGATACATATAAGTCTGAAATCTAGTGGAGTCTCCCATGCGGTGACTCTAGCAGAGCCAGGATACATGTTTTTACACAATGTCTAAGTGATGGTTCCTATAGAGTGAACCAGTCCCTGGAGTACATGTTTCTTCTGTTTCATTGCTTTCAAATTACCGAGTACATTTTCCTCTTGGATTTAATGTGCGACACCATTTGTAGTCGTACCTGAACTATCAAAACATGACTGACTGATGATGTTATTTGTTGATTTACGTTTTGTTTTGAGATGCAGATTTGATACTAGTGTAAGATGTATTACAGATACGGCTTCAATTGCTCTCAGCAGGTTTGGGAAAAATGTGAATACTTTTTGAATTTGCTGACAGCATACAGCTTGTGTTCTTGTTCTGAACACAATTTAAAGCTCGTCTGTTCCGCTAATCATATAATTCAGAATTTTCCTTTTAACTCATTGCCCCTGAAATTTCATCATGAACTATTCCCACCTTTGAATAGGAAGAGTTCAAATATGTTTTCAGAGGTGAATGAGTTAAAAGTGAGCAAGCATGTCATCTAATGCAATGTGGGTTTCCATTTGGAAAACTAGAATTCCTGTAATTGGATATCAGTTTCCTTGTAAGGGTTAAGACTATTTAACTATATGTGATTGTATTTTTGGGATATTCTGATTTTAGTTACTGTAAATGGGTTGAATGGGAAATGCATTATTTTCCAGCTCGGAGTAGAAAACTAGTTTTGTGTATTGTTCAATAAGTGATGTTTAGATGTTCAAAGCTTTGCTTTTCTCATACATATTACTAAACAATGCCCCTCACAAACTACCTGTATACAGAAACAGAAGTTAGTATTCAGACATTCAAATCCCAGGGGTTCATCTACTGGATATCTTGACAACACATCAGGACAGATTAAAGATTTCAAAATTTTAAAGAAGAATTGAAACTAAGGTGATGTATGGATCACCTGAGTTGATCAGAATAAGGAAGTTGAAATATCTGGGCCTTTGACCTTGGTTTCTGTCTCCTTGGCAAGACAGGTTATTGACCCTTGTTTCTGTATTTGCAGTCTTGAAGTAACAAACATGTGTCTTTGTTTTTGCAACCATATCAATTAGACTGTCAAGTCAAACTCCTTACATTTATTTCTGTGACAAACTTTGAACCTTTGACCCAAATTGATATATATTCATCATCAGCTAGATTGTGATCCCAGCGTTTGATACTTGTATACTTCTCCAACCTATGATCCAAACTCTTGATTGCATACAATTTCGAAATGGTTGATCAAAGTACAATTTCCTAGTCTTTGATCCGTTGGTTAATGTACATGTTCCCTTGCCTGCCGATTCCATTTGTACACTTCACAAACATCCCTGACAGTGATGCAAGCCCTTTGTATATGTACAACCTCCCAGCCAGTGATCCAAGCCCTTGTTGCATGCATATTTTGTCATCCATCGACCCTCCTTGCTTGCACTGCAACTTCAATTTCCCAGCCAGTGTTCCAAGCCCTTGTTGCTTGTACACCTTCCCAGCCAGTGATCCAAGCCCTTGTTGCATGCATATTTTGTCATCCATTGACCCTCCTTGCTTGCACTGCAACTTCAATTTCCCAGCCAGTGATCCAAGCCCTTGTTGCTTGTACACCTTCCCAGCCAGTGATAGAGACCCATGGTGCATGCATACTTTGTCATCCATTGACCCTCCTTGCATGCACTGCACGTACACCTTCCCAGCCAGTGATTCAAGCTTGTTCAGCAGGCTGGGGACCATCTCATAGACACAGTTCTGTAGGTGTCCCCATTTAAACATCAATTTCCAATTAGAAATGATTAATTACATCTTGTCTGTTTCATCAGTTCTGTAGGTGTCCCAATTTAAACATCAATTTCCAATTAGAAATGATTAATTTCATCTTGTCTGTTTCATCAGCTACAACAGAGGAAAACATGTAGTTAAACTGGGAAGAGACACAAAAAACTACCATGTGAGGATCAGCAACGTAGAAAGGACCGAGACCTGAATCAGTCATGACAGTTTTTTCTCTCCCTATTATACCTTTTCTGCTGAATAAGATCTTTGTCCCTCTGTCTGTAACAAAGAAAGCCTGCACCTATTTTTTTGGTGTCAGCCATTACCTTTTCTGCCTGTCTGAGTTTTACCTGTAGAAGTTTTCACTTAAAGTGTAAAACGTGACACCTGGTAGTTTGTTTACCTGTGGTTTTTTTTTTGGTTTTTTTCAACAGTCGACAATTTAACTCTATAGATAATTTTGTGTACATTGTAAAATAAACCCTACAACAATTAGAGATAAGAGAAGAATTTGGTCACTTTTATTTTGCAAAATTTTAATGTTCAAATGCCGACAAGATTCAATGCTGGTTTTATAATTGTTGCAGTGCATTTGGTAAATTTGTCAATTGATTGTAAATATATACCTGCAGTTACATGCATTAACAGATCATTAAGAGTTAGTGTTTTTACCTGTTAATTGTGTGTCATTCCCTATTATGTCCTTTCAGGCATCCCCATTAGGTGATCCAACAGGTAGATTGTAAAATAACGCGCAGAAGATCAAATACATTGAACCTACACATCGTGTGGTTTTGTTTTAAAAGGTTAATGTTTCCGTCTGTAATCAACCTGATTTGCTTCATATCTGACAATGTCATCAGAATGATTTTCCTCGTTGATTATAAAACAAATACCTGTGGTTTTAACAGCTCGTTGACTTAGTGTTCACCTGTGTTTTAGCTATTTCATGTTGTGCCCCAGATCAAATGTAATTAGTTTTATTTATTACCTACCTGAGGTTTTAACCTGACAATCAGATTTCATATTGACTCCGTTGTAATTTAAATATGTTGGATCTTCGCTCGTGCAAGAACAGATTTCTGATTTGCGATGGTAGTGTTGTTTTTGTGTGACTCTGTTTGTGTGTACATTTAAATAGTTCATTGAATAAGCCTGAGTCTGCCTGTTGAAACACAAAGTAATGTTCATTCAAAATGGACGTCGATTACTTCTTTCATTTGCATATGAAATGGTATTTCATTCATGAATATGTTTCATCTTAACTGGATCTTTAAGTTTCTTAACTTGCAGAGGTATATCACTTCATAAAGACGATATATACATGTATGTGAATAGACACAACCTTAATTCAGGAATTTACACATTAAAAACAAAATTCTCTGTTCTTGAAGTTCAGTCAATAAAATTTATCATCTTAGTTGTGTAGTATTGTTCTATAAAGTGCGTTTCCTATTACATGTTAGGTGTCTGCTGTAGAATTCTAGGAGATTGTATCTGGCTGAAGATGATCTTTTCCTTTAAAACTTGATATCTGATATCACTGAAAATTTTACATATCTCCCAAAAAAGTTCACGTATTTATGACAGGTACTTTAAGGTTTTACATTTTGAAATTCTTCAGCGAGTTTGCCATTTTTTTTCTAAATTTGAACAAAATATAGTTTTAAACAGGTTTTAACTGCTAAGAATGAGATTTCCTTTAGATTATGCTGTTCTCGTCATTTAACCCTTTCACCACTGTAGACCATAATGGACTCATCCATATTGAAGCATGCCAGGAACTACTAAAGTTACATAGGGGTGAAAGGGTTAATTCTTCTGTGTCCTCAAACTCTTATACCTGAACAGCTTGTTATACTTACTCAAATTGAAACTATGATATTTTTTTTAAAGATAGCATATATCCTTTATTTAAGGGTATATGTAACCTTACAAATTATACAAGTGATTGTGCTTGAGTTATCACCCTTTGGAATTTTAAAATTAGTTTTACCTTAACAATAATTCAGTATTAAATGGTGTTAATACACATGTTTTAATGCGTGCATTCTTGTGTATGGAAGGCACATTCTTCTTTAGTTTGTGTTATCCATTGAAATTTACTATTCTGTTAGAACTCTCCTGCACTGAAGAGTAGGTAAATCTTTCAAAGAAAATAGGATGCATACAAATTTGCTGTCAGGAATTTATTCAATATATAATGTTCAAATATTCAGTTTTATCTCTTGGAAGTTGTAATTTATTTTCTTTCTGTTGAATTCAAGACATCAAAAGAAACGCACATTATTTAATGCAGGCTAGCATGCATATATGTTCTTTCTAAATATGAGGCAGTTTTGGAGGAATCCATTTTCCCTGTGGTATCAACCACAATGAATCTTGGATCGAGAGGTGTTCCAAAGGTGTTGACCCATCTAAATCCTCTGGATCAACAACTAACACAGATCATAATCTTCTTGAGGAATTCAAATAAATAAAGCAAATAGATTTTTGTTCCTTGCCATAATGTTTAAGTAATAAAAGTTCCGTAATCTACAAATTTGTTGTGTTCAGCTGTAGACTGTGATGAAAATTGGAATATAAACAAGAATTAACTCTGCTGTTTTATCTCTTGACTGTGCTTAGTAACATTTTGGTGGTCTTCTTTGGAAATCTGCCTGATTTCCTAATGTTTGTGGATGGATGGGGTCAGAGGTCACACAGTATTGTGTAAATACACATGGTTGGGAAGTTCAGCATTAGATAAGGCCAGTCAGAAGGCATGACAACTCTTTGATTCTAGGTTTCAATTTTGCTACAAATTCACCTCTCTCCCGTGACAAAAGGTCGGGAAATATTGCTGTGTGGTAAATATGCACTGAATTTGAAGCATGGAAAATTGATTGTTTGTGTTGATTTTTTGGGAATTATTTAATAAGCATAGATAGAAACATTTTCAAAATTTGGAAATAAAAAATAAAAAAACTTCTAATATGTATGAACTTTGGAAGATTTGAGTATTTAGTATGAAAACAAAGAAAACTGAATTATTACAAATTCTAACAGATTCCACTTTTGGTCCAGGTTTTTTATTGGTAACTATGGCTATATTTTGGACAATTCTGTTAAGTTGTGAAGTTGTTCTAATGATCCATCCTTATATATAACCCGTTCTGTTCTCCATCTTCTCCCTGATGATCCATCCTACCCGTTCTGTTTTCCATCTTCTCCCTGATGATCCATCACACCCGTTTTGTTCTCCATCTTCTCCCTGATGATCCATCCTACCCGTTCTGTTCTCCATCTTGTCCCTGATGATCCATCCTACCCATTCTGTTCTCCATCTTCTCCCTGATGATCCATCCTACCCATTCTGTTCTCCATCTTCTCCCTGATGATCCATCCTACCCGTTCTGTTCTCCATCTTCTCCCTGATGATCCATCCTACCCGTTCTGTTCTCCATCTTCTCCCTGATGATCCATCCTACCCGTTCTGTTCTCCATCTTCTCCCTGATGATCCATCCTACCCGTTCTGTTCTCCATCTTCTCCCTGATGATCCATCCTACCCGTTCTGTTCTCCATCTTCTCCCTGATGATCCATCCTACCCGTTCTGTTCTCCATCTTCTCCCTGATGATCCATCCTACCCGTTCTGTTCTCCATCTTCTCCCTGATGATCCATCCTACCCGTTCTGTTCTCCATCTTCTCCCTGATGATCCATCCTACCCGTTCTGTTCTCCATCTTCTCCCTGATGATCCATCCTACCCGTTCTGTTCTCCATCTTCTCCCTGATGATCCATCCTACCCGTTCTGTTCTCCATCTTCTCCCTGATGATCCATCCTACCCGTTCTGTTCTCCATCTTCTCCCTGATGATCCATCCTACCCGTTCTGTTCTCCATCTTCTCCCTGATGATCCATCCTACCCATTCTGTTCTCCATCTTCTCCCTGATGATCCATCCTACCCGTTCTGTTCTCCATCTTCTCCCTGATGATCCATCCTACCCATTCTGTTCTCCATCTTCTCCCTGATGATCCATCCTACCCGTTCTGTTCTCCATCTTCTCCCTGATGATCCATCCTACCCGTTCTGTTCTCCATCTTCTCCCTGATGATCCATCCTACCCGTTCTGTTCTCCATCTTCTCCCTGATGATCCATCCTACCCGTTCTGTTCTCCATCTTCTCCCTGATGATCCATCCTACCCGTTCTGTTCTCCATCTTCTCCCTGATGATCCATCCTACCCGTTCTGTTCTCCATCTTCTCCCTGATGATCCATCCTACCCGTTCTGTTCTCCATCTTCTCCCTGATGATCCATCCTACCCGTTCTGTTCTCCATCTTCTCCCTGATGATCCATCCTACCCGTTCTGTTCTCCATCTTCTCCCTGATGATCCATCCTACCCGTTCTGTTCTCCATCTTCTCCCTGATGATCCATCCTACCCGTTCTGTTCTCCATCTTCTCCCTGATGATCCATCCTACCCGTTCTGTTCTCCATCTTCTCCCTGATGATCCATCCTACCCATTCTGTTCTCCATCTTCTCCCTGATGATCCATCCTACCCATTCTGTTCTCCATCTTCTCCCTGATGATCCATCCTACCCATTCTGTTCTCCATCTTGTCCCTGATGATCCATCCTACCCATTCTGTTCTCCATCTTGTCCCTGATGATCCATCCTACCCATTCTATTCTCCATCTTCTCCCTGATGATCCATCCTACCCATTCGGTTCTCCATCTTCTCCCTGATGATCCATCCTACCCATTCTGTTCTCCATCTTCTCCCTGCCCGTTCTGTTCTCCATCTTCTCCCAGGAGGTTCCTCTCTATATTTCTTAATTCATTCACCCCTGAAATTTCATAACGAACTATTCCAACCTTTGAATTGGAAGAGTTCAAATGTGTCTTCAGGAGTGAATGAGTTAATAATTAATTTGGCTTTAAAAAAACTTTAAGATCATCTTAAACATTAAACAGGTAGATATTTGAATGAATGCCCCCAACTCCCGCCTCTCCTAGACCAGGTAGATATTTGAATGAATGCCCCTTCTCCCGCCTCTCCTAGTCCAGGTAGATATTTTAATGAATGCCCCCACTCCCGCCTCTCCTAGACCAGGTAGATATTTGAATGAATGCCCCCACTCCCCTGCTCGTTGTTCTTCCTCCCCTCTTAAACAACTTCAGCTGAATCTGTTTAATTTTCGCTGATGCTTTTGTGATCAGAGTAATTAACCCTAGTTGTCTGTGAATGTTTAATAGGCATTTGTGTCGCTCCCTACTTTACACTACATTTGTGTCCCCCTACTTTACACTACATTTGTGTCGCCCCCTACTTTAAACTACATTTGTGTCACCCCCTACTTTACGCTACATTTGTGTCACCCCCTACTTTATGCTACATTTGTGTCACCCCCTACTTTATGCTACATTTGTGTCACCACTAATGCTTCAACCCAATCTTAGGCCTGAGAGAAATCTCCAAAGTGACCTTGAAGACATTTAAGCTTTTCTGTTTCTGTTTCTGAAACAGCGTCATTTCAGAACATTCTAAGTTGTGTGTGTGTTTGGAATTCAAGAGGTTCGATAACGATTCTTTTGGCTATTTTTTTGTTTTCGAGAGATTGTCTGTGATTGTTTTCCATCGCTGTAAATTAACATTCATTTGAAATTTACTTAAGAATGGGGCTCTAAGAGATTCCGTCTACATACACACAAATTTAGATTAGTTTCTAAATTTTCCTTAAAAGTTCACATTTAATTAAAGGGATGTGTACATGTTTTAGCCCAGGAATTAACTACGGGGAGAATGAATGTTTAAGTATGTTGTTGCCATGGTACGTAAGAAAAGAAAACTCAAGTGTGAAAGCCTTAGAATATATTTAGAAATTGACCTTTAACCGTTTCATCACTTTGGACCATAATGGGCTCATCCATATCAATGCATGGTAGAGTCTACTAAAATTACATAAGGGTGAAAGGGTTAATTTCAACAAAGTGCCAAAAAATAATCCATTGGAATAAAGTTAAATAATGGTGTCTTTCTAGAATAAGTTAATTAATGACCTCTTAGGAAAGTGCAACAGGATCAGCGCGCAGTGCAATTACGTCTGCAGGATATTACGTGCATTGTGGAGGTGCGCCCGATATTGTGATTTGTATAGACAGACTATGTAAAATGTACATGACGTAACATCTCTGTGTTCGTGTCATTGTAAGCCAGGATCTTTCTTACCTTTGGAAACAAAAAAAATCTGTTCTTCTTCAGCGATGTATGGATTAGCTTTATCAAATATAGATGAGTTTCCGTTGTGATCGCAGCATCGTCAGAGGTGTTTTTCTCAATCTTGCTTCATTCCATTTCAGATAAACACTTTCAGTGCCCAGTCCTCTCTTTCATCTAGTTAGCACGGAACTAAATCACTTAAAAAATGTTTCCCTGTCAAATAACAATCTAGTTTAGGTTTTCAGAAGATTGTGTAAGAGAACCAATACAAAAATGCCTGGAAATCTGTGTTGTAAAATAAAAAAAAAAATTAATTTTAATTTATTATTTTAATTAATTGCAAATTTTATTAATAAATCATTAAATCTTGGATACAGCTTTTTTTAAAATTTTGCTGCAGATTTAGGTTTTGAAGATTTGAGAGTCAATTTTAATACTTTTAGAAGATTCAGTCATAAATGTTTTAAATTTTGAATCAATTTTGGATGTTTGATTTTTAAAAAAAATATGAACTCCAATGTTTGGATCTTATTCAATAGATATTTTGAAGACTGGTGTTACATGTAAGAGTATTAGATGTAAATTCGGTTAATTTATACATCACAGCATTCAGCAGTTCAGACAGACCATATTATAATATCTGTATAATAAGAGTATTGTTTAAAATTCATAACACATTCCGGTCTTAATTAATGTAAACCATAGAATAAACCACACAACAATAACCTATTGTGTGATTGTCCCTGTATTGAGCGATGAAGGTTGCCATTAATAGTCTAATATTGACAGTTAAGCTACATCAATTATATTTATAATTGTGAACTAATTGGAGATTCATGTTGTGAAGTTGGGATTGAAAGAATTTAATTGTTGATTACGCCGGGGTAGATAATGTTGATTCACATTAACATTTGTTTCTTGTCTGTTACAAGGCACGTGATATCTAGTCTGGTACTGGTAACGGCATTGATACACACAAGGCCTACGATACATGTAAAACCGTGTTTGTTATGGTATCATAGCCAAGGCTATAGGTCTGGCCGGCTGATTTCTGGCTCTTCTCCCGATGTAGTGAGAAACAGGTGAGAAGGAATGTTCATTCTTAGTTACGTTCTTTCCTGCCCTGTTAGCTTTGTAACAATTGAAAACGGAAGTTAAAATTCTCTGAAGTCCTTTCTAAATTATCAAATTGAGTAAAAAAAACATGACTGTTCTTTATTGGCTGATATATTTTCACCTGTCAACATTGATTCCTGGACCTTTTTGATGCGATATGAATGTTTAAGATAAAATTATTGGCAAGAATAGGGACACTCTAGAACAACACAGTCACTGGTGTTGATGACTTTATAATAAATATTGTCAAAGTGTTAACTATAGACTATAGTTTTAGTGCTTAAATCATACAATAAGCCTCTAACTGAATGAACTATTGCTAGAAATGGTAAAAGACTTCAGGCTTTCGTGTCTTTATGGTGTTGTGTCTTCAGTTTTGGAGTTTCTGGTTTCGGAGTGTCAACACAATAGATTCTTTTTGTTTGTGTTTGTTTCGAGTTGCAAATTTATATGTGTTGACACTATGTGGTTACAAAAGCTAACAAGAAAGTCGTTGAAATGTTGGACTATGCTCCATGTTAACTCTGTGAATGGTCCCAGTGCCAACAGGTGGCACGGATCGACAGGTTGTCTTAGAAATATTCTAGTTTGTTTGCTTTATGTCTGTCTAAACAAAGCCGGGCCTAATTTCCTAGGAGGTCACCCCTAATTGAACCCTACAGCCGGTGATAAACCAGTTGACCATTAATTTGGATATTGCCACTGTTGACAAGACTCCCTGGTAACGGGAATAGCCATGTTATCCTTATTATCAAATACACACACAATATTTTCCCATCCTCAATATCGGCCCGGTTGTTTACTCTTGGCTATCCTTTACCATTATAGAATCTGGGGATCATTTTCAATAGCTTTACAAATAAATGGCTTAACCTTAGGTTGTCAGTGGCACAGGTTAAAATAGGAAGGTTATTCAACATATCAAAATTAGAATTCCAATATGTATATTATCCTTGACAGACATTCCAATATAAACAATTAAAAAAAATAAAAATATCAGAACTTTGTACTCTCTTACTCATTCACCCCTGAAATTTCATAATGAACAATTCCAACCTTTGAATTGGAGGAGTTCTAATATGTCTTCAGGGGGGAATGAGTTAATTTGGTGGAATTATGCAAGTAAGAACACAAATTTCACGGATAGATAAAAGAATAATTTTGATTAATATTTTGGATTAAGATCATTTTCTGATATTCAACGAATGGACAAAAAGGAACATTACGCAGAAAAAGAAATACAATTGATGAGTTCAAAGCTCATAGACATTCATGATGGAGTTTTGTTTTGCTGATTGGCAGAAACAGAAATTTCCTGAATGGGAGGTGTGTTTCGATGTAATTCAGTCCAAATGTCTCCGGCCCTGACTGTGTTTGCACTGTTTAGGAGCCGGAGAAAAGAGCGAGCGTTTGTAGAATTCCATCAGACAAATTACGCACTTAAGTTCGTACCTTTATCGGGTTAAACTTATTGTGTCTTATTTCCGTGTAGATGCCATCAGTCCTGAAACTTTGGCTGTCGCTGATGGTGACAAGACAGTTTAATTGTCCCAGACGCGAAGCTGCAAAGTAATAGCTTCACAGAGTGTCTGCTGATGCGACCATTCCGGTGAAGTTTTGTAAGGTCGAGCCAGCAGACAAATGGATAAATGAAATTGAAAATACATGAAAGAAATACTCTGTTTTCATTTTGTTTGATTAAATCTGTTTTATATATGTTTGATTTTGAACACAGTAGCATTGAAAATGTCAAAATATAGTACTTGAAATTGTCTTTTTGCTTTTTATTTAAAACTTAAGGTGCAATTTCTCAAGGTTATGTGTTTGACTGCTCTTCGTTTTATTCCACATACAAAACAATCAATACTTCTACCAAAGGCTGCACCAAAATAATTAATATTTATTCAAATACTTAAATACCCTTTTAGAGGTATGACACAAGTTGGTCGCTCCCTACAACACAGCTCTAAGGAAACCTTTTTCAAGTAAGTTGTTAACTTATTGTGAAGGGATATGGGATGCTAAAACCAGAGGAAGAATAGGGGAAACTTGTCAGGGATTAACTCATTCACCCCTGAAGACACATTTGAACTCTATCAATTCAAAGCATTGTAAGTTCATTAAGAAATTTAAAGGGGTGAATGAGTTAATGGTTGTACAGGGTTTAACGTCATATCAACAGCTAAGGTCACTAAAAGATGTTCCTTCATGCGTGTTGTGTATGTGTGCATGTGTGCATGTGTGTATGTGTGCAGGTGTGATGTATATGTGCATGTGTGTATGTGTGCATGTTTGTATGTGTGCATGTGTGTATGCATGTATGTGTGTATGCGTGTATGTGTGTATGTGTGCATGTGTGTTGTGAATGTGTGTTGTGTATGTGTGTTGTGTATGTATGTGTGTATGTGTGTGTATGTGTGTGTGTGTATGCATGTATGTGTGTATGTGTGCATGTGTATGTGTGTATGTGTGCATGTGTGTATGTGTGTATGTGTGTTTTGTATGTGTGTTGTGTATGTATGTGTGTTGTGTATGTATGTGTGTTGTGTATGTGTGCATGTGTGTTGTGTATGTGTGTTGTGTATGTGTGCATGTGTGTTGTATGTGTGTTGTGTATGTGTGTTGTGTATGTATGTATGTATGTGTGTTGTGTTTGTGTGCATGTGTGTATGTGTGCATGTGTGTATGTGTGTATGTGTGTTTGTGTGTTGTGTATGTGTGTATGTGTGTATGTGTGCCAGAGGCAGGGCATGTTGGTGTATTTGCCTCCTTGTGATAGCGCAGATCTGATGCCGACTTTATAGTGCTACCTCACTGAAATACCAAAGGCACCCAGCACAGCATTCCACCCGGTCACATTATACTGACAACGGGTGAACCTGTTGTTGTCATTACTCATAATGCTGAACGTTTGAATGCTACATTTCTGTGCAGATTCCTGATTGGTTCATCAAACTTGTGATCGGTGAATGTGCCTTTTACAAACAGTTACAATGCAAGCAGTCTCTGAAAAATAGGTTCGCAGTATTGAGGTCACCAAAATTTTGGTATTTAAGACACTTACATTCAGCTCGAAAATATGATTTGGAATAACAAGGAATTATTGCTGATGGGGAAATAGATTCAAAAGTGTTAGCATCTATTAATTTTGTAGGCTAAGTTTATAGAATAATGAAAGTTGTCTGTTTCTCCAAGACATAATTTTTCAATAGACATTATAATGAGAAAAACATGTAGTGTATTTGGGGAGAAATTTGTTCCATGAAATAGTGATTTAAAACCAATCTGTTGCTGAAAATTGCCTAAGAAGAAGAAATGGAAACCTTGTTTTTTCCATAGGAAATTTAAACTGCCACCATGTTGTATTGTAAATCACATTTTCCAAATTGCAGCTTGGTTGCCTGTGAGACAGCTAACAGAATGCTGTCTTCAAATATTGTATTTCTGCAATGGGAAAATGGTCTGCTCTGATTTTGTTATTTTTATTTGTGCCATAATTTAAGAATTTCGGTTATGTTTACGTACCTTTTTAAACAAAATCTTTTGATAGTAATTTCTTAAGTATGAAGCGCCAAAGTGCAGACATGTGTTTGTATAACGAATCAGAGTTGAAGCAGTCACAATGTTGTACGAAGTCAATTATATGTTTCACCAATGAGACCGTTCCAGCTCTAGTAGGTAGAGCCTTGCGGATACTAGTTATTCGGGGCGGAGAGCTTTTGGCAAAATTTGCTGGTCACAATAATTCATATGCGAGGCAAGAGTGGCACTCCTGGATCGTCATAAATAACTTCCGCAACAAATACTGTACTGTATCAGTATGTCTAAAAACAAAAAGAAACTTCCTCAAGTTGACGTTAATCTGATATTTTGCGATCATGAAGATTAAGATAGAACTCTTCTGTGTTGGAAAACAAAAGCAGTTGCACAATAGATGCACACACGTAAAGGGAGGGAGCTGGGTGATTCGGTAAGCTGATTAGGGCGAGGTTATTCAGGTAATTGTAGTAGGTCTGGAACTTAGATGATGTGACCCTGCTTGACCTAATCAAGTGTCGAGGCATACTGTAAAGAAAGAACTTCATTGGAAAGAACAACAAGAGGAAAAACAGTGTGCTTAGTGCAGTTTTAAAATGTCGGTGATTACCAGATTAAGGAAGGGTTATTCAGGTAGTTACCGTAATCCAGAACCTAAAGGATGTGATCTAATTTAACCTCATGAAGAGCAGAGAGATAGGTTTTTTGGCTGGTTATGATGAGGTTCTTTTCGGTAATCGGTGTAGTCTGGGGATGGAGTACGGGAAATGGCTTAAGACAAGACAAAAAAGTGTAATGAAAGATTATGTTGAGATTGTTTAGGTTATTCCACTTATCTTATATTTGATGATGAGACTTACTGTATTAATCCAATTAAATATACTTCTCAATTCTCTTTGAACATTTAAAAAAAAAAATTAAACAAATTGAAAACCAGATATTGATAAGAATTGACACACTGTGGTGTTGGAACTTCTGTTGATTACATGTTTTTATCAAAACACAGAATGAGGGCCTTTATTATAAAAAAGACACTCATTAGAATGAAAACAGTATTTTTTACCGAAGAACTGTCTGAAGCACTTCAGTTTTGCGAGGTCAAATTACATTAATTGTTACCAGGATGTAATTATAGTGAAAATATAATATCTGTAAAACATAAGAAAAAAACATTTTAATTTTCATTTCAGTCCACTTAATTAAAGGGTACAGCTTATGAACAAGACCTAATGGAGTTCTGACAATTAAAGTGAAGTAATGGAAATAACATAGTAAAACAAATATCCTGTACAATGACTTTATTTGTGTACTGTTGTATAACTTTAGAATACTTAATAGTTTTAATGTGTTGTTGTCATGTCGTAGTAACATTAGTTTGAGGAAATTTGTCTCAGAAGTGTCTCCCCTTCAACACCTATAATGGTCGGTGTAGTGCGGTGAAGTGCGGGGGCAGACATTGACAATGTGTCATCCTGATTTGTAGGGTTACAGATGTATCTAAAACAAACCTCATAGACAGCATACTGTCTGCTCACTTTACAGGTAAATGTATACAGTATTGTGGTTGTCAGATTAGACAGGTTCACTGAACAGGTAAATGTAAACAGTATTGTGGTTGTCAGATTAGACAGGTTCACTTTACAGGTAAATTAATGTATACAGTATTGTGGTTGTCAGATTAGACAGGTTCAACTGTCAAATGTAAATACATACAGTGGAACCTAAGTAAAAGTTCTCTTTATACAGGTTTATAGATTGTTGAGGAGTCAGTTAAAGTTGTACTGAATACACATCATGTTTCGATTGAATATATCCTGCCTTAACAATATGCACATGTTATATTCTATCAAATACATGCCATGATCACTTATAAGATTTGTTACAAAACTGTTCAAATTTCTCAACAATTAAAAATAAGAAAATCATAAATGAAATTAAGGGATAAGACACTCGGGCAAAGATAAAGAATGGAAGAGTTCATTAGGAATGGGGTGTATATTACATTGGATTGGTACGTATACATTATGTATAGGGTGTTGGGTTAGGATATTTATGTATTTAATGCCAATTGACAGGTGTCCTTTATAAAAGATTAATCTGACTGATAGAAGACCTAATTTTGAGCTTTCTCTGTGCAATAAATCCTGTGTGCAGGTGTTCAACAATTAAACTATTTTACAACATCTTGTTGTCTTGTTGACCAACACCTTATACAGGTAAAACTGTCAGGAATATAACACTTTTTTTACATAATTTAACCTTTAGCACTATTTAAAAAAACCTTCACGCTTTAGCATGATTAGCGAGAGTGTAAAAGGTAAGACTTAATAAACTAAAGGATGGTACAACTCTATAGCAGAAGTCGTTCTATTAAATACAACAGCGATTAAGTATAAATATACTCTAACAGGAATCACAGGTATAATATATACCGCCAATTTTGTTTGTTCAGGGGAGACAATTTTGTTTTTTCTTGACTAACATATCAGATATTGTATTTGTCATGGTGCTGATGTCCTACGATCTTACAGATAAAATAAAAACTTCGATTAATTCAATATGCGATCAAATCACATTATACATGGTTTAAATCAAGGGAGAAAATTCACAACTAATGTTAAAGGGAGATAATTCACTACTAATGTTAAAGGGAGATAATTCACCACTAATGTTAAAGTTTTCCAGATGCTGTGAAAAGTTTGTCAATATGTTATGTAATCTTGATAATGGAGTAACGCCCAGTTTCCCCCAACATCTGCAGAAAGTAATGTATCTATGCATTCCCCCAGACAAGTGCTCAGATCTACTCTAGGGCTCTGTGCTAATGTCCAAAATACCTAAATACCTTATCATGTAGAAATCTTGATTTCTATGACACTTATATAATCCTCAACAAAGGTTTTATAGAAAACAAGTCAGATTAGAAATGGTAAAAAATGATATAAGTGACTAATATATTCAACAAGTTATCTTCAGGAGTCAAAATTATCTTTTTTTAGTGGGCAGGGGTTTAGTTAGAGATTATGTTTTTTTGGGGATGCAGACTTTTGAGAACTGGCCACATGATCTTGAGTCAATATCACATGTGTTATCGTTTTGTGCCACAGTGGGTAAGAAATGGTGTGTCACTTTTTACTTAATTTATAGAGGCTGCCTTATCAAAACCAGAGACCAATTCATGGTAAAGAAATTGTTTAGTGCAGTTTCTCTTTCTGCAGATTGTTGTGTTATGTTTTGAATTTTTATGTAGGACACTTTAGGATTTGGATGAATCCCAGCTCAGCCATCAACCTTGCATTGTACAATGTTTCTTTATGACATAGATTAACATAGTCACAAACATGTTTGTGTCTCTGTAAATTATATCAGATACAGATTTACAGGGTCACAGAAATGTTTGTGTCCTATTGTATATGATAATAGAAACAGGTTTACAGGGTCACTTAAATGTTTGTATCTAGTGTGATATAGTTCTATACAGGATCACAAGAGTTTGTGTGACATGACCTACATTTACAGGGTCTCAAATGTGTTTGTTGTCACTTGCAATTGCTTAACTCAGTGACAAAAGATGTTCTCAATCCATGGAAATGAAGATAAGACATGCTGATTTGATAGAACAGGAGGTGGAAAGTCAATTAATTCTATCTTTTTGTCAAATATCGGTGTTGTCCGTAGAAAAAATTGCGGACTGTTCTTTAGAATAAAGATGGGAAACAAAAATAAGTGGACAAATATGCGTCATAAAAACCCTGTAAATGTCTGTAAATCCAAAGGTTTTGTGGTGATATTCAGGCTCATTGCATTTATATCCCTGTATCTCTGTGTCTGCCATCACCTTCTCTTCAAAACTGCTGCAGGAAACAGAAAACCCTGATATAGGTCAAAGGTAAAGTTTGTAGCCCTTTATCTCTGGTTGGCAACAGGAAGGATGTCAAATTCTGACAGAGGAGACACTTTATTTCCTTAGATGTTAGCTTTTGAAAAACCCCACTAAAAAAGTGAGTCTCGCTACGAACCAGCAATGTAGCCTCCCAGTTGAAGTGAATTATCTCGTGTAGATGTCAAATCGTGGCGTTTTTATTTTCTCAGGTTCTGTCTCACGTCAACAAGGTTTCATCTTATTTTCGTTTCTCTATTAAATTTTCAAGAAAAAGTTGCAATATCAACTGAACTCCGTGACAAGCCTACTGTGACAAATTGAACGGTTATGTGCCTTCCTTCGTGAGTTGTTGTCAATTTTCTTTGTCATCTTTACATAACATGTTTGAAAATTACAAAATAATGGTTTCATATTTCTTTACGATATTTTTAATTTGGATATGGTTGATATAAATTTTAAAACATGATAGCTGCAGCTTTTCACCCAGATCAGTAACATTAATATAACACACCTATTGAAACTGCGTTTAGAGTGTCAAATTTACAACTAAAGCAGGTTTTACTTGTTCGGTATATCAATAGATAGTTTAACCAAGGAATGAAGAACGTAAGATGGCTGTCCCCAAAACACTGGTCTCCAGAATTGTATTCATTAATGATGAAACCAGTCTATGAAAAATTCCATACACAACACACAATAGCCCGTAATCGAATGCTCCCATATACATAAATACGACTACAAAGAATCACGTAGCCAAGGCCCACTTCGGAACACGCCTTTAAATGTCCACAGTCTGTAAAGTCCACTGGCGCGTTTCCGAGTAAGTCCTGGAACGTTGAAACTGAAGATTCACAATTAGAATCCAATTCTACAACAGAAATACCATAATTAACTTCCTGTACAAATCATTCTATAAACCACTGAAAAAAGTAATTACTTTTGCCTGACATACTTAAGATACAGCATGACAAAAAACAAAAACAAAAAAAAGGCAAGTCCGAATGGTTCGATAACAATCTCGACGATGACAAGTACAGGTAAAACCCTTACAGGTAAGGCCCGAAAAAAACACAAACTGCACATGCAGCAGCACGCGCTGCAACATACCCGCCCCACTCAATTAAAATATAACGAAATGAAATTCATTGTCCCAAATGGCTCCAGAAAAGGATTATGTCTAATTCATTTCTGGTCATCTTTTCAGCATCTGAACTGAAAATAGAACAGACATATTTGTTTTAGTAATGTTTTATTATGTTCGTCCTTTGTTTTGGTATGATAGTTATATTCAAGGCATGTTAAATATAATGAGCCTTTAAAACCATCTCCTCTAAAATAGATTTGAAATGTTGTAAAATAAATAGCACATCTTTCCTTTTTACCCCCTACATATGAATGAATATTTATGATGCATACTTAGTACTTTTGAATATTCATGATTGCATTGTTGCTTTATGAATATTCATGATTTTGTTTTCTTATATGAACAAGCTCGGTGGATATGTGCCAAAGTTTATACAAATGCAAGAAAAAACACAAAACTGAATAAATTTACATGACAACAGGTGACAATCGTTTTTGAGTGCAAAAACCCTTCGACATTCTTATGAGGGCAGCTCTATTTAAACCAGATCACGGTCAGGGAAATGCTTTATTATGTAAGCATGTCACAGTGAAATTCCTCAGATGATAAATTACTGTTACCTTTTAGAGAGCATAGTTGACAAGAGTTCTTGGATTTTGTTAGCAGGGGGCTGGTAACAGTCGAGCACCCCGACATGATGGGGGTGATAAATGTTACAGAAGCTAGACATTGCTGAACAAATTGATACCAAAAACGTTGTCAGCAGCAAAAAACATTGTAACAGTTTTATTACAAGTTCATCTTCATAATGTGAAGGCCGCGGATTCCAGGATTCGAGTTATCGATGTATACCACAATGCTACATACATTGCTGTTATAAATATTCATGTGGAGTCGATGTTTTTTTTGAGTGGGCAGTGTTATTTATGTGTAAATACTGAAAAAGGTCAGACGAAGATTGATGCTTGCTTGCTAATACATGTATTTAACATGCTTGTAAATGTCATTTGGAAATGATTATTTTTTATTCGTTGTTCTACAAGTTATAAAACATCCGTTACACCTCCTCAGTGTAATCTGTTTATCAGAGCAGATCCGTGTCAGAAGATTATGCTTCAACGATAATAAGTCTGAAGTGCTAGGAGAATTATTATTTGCAATTTACCATACATTTTCATAATAAGAAACATACAAACAGATGTTTTCTTTTATTAATGTGTAATCCGTCTCTTTTTGAACAACTGTTGACTTTGATGTTGTGCTTTTATATTAAGCAAATCTTGCATATAATCAGATGTAGAGGAATTTACATAGATATTGCAGAGTTTAATTATTACATGTGGCTATTGTGAACATCGACATATGTTAACAGTCTGTAAATACAATACCTTATATCTCTGCCAAGTGGAACAGTAAGGTGTGATTTAGGATTTGGCCCCAATTATTTTCAACAATGATGAAACATTCAGGCTTATAAATACTTCTTTTTAAAACATGTTTTACCTGTATTTCCGTTCAAAAGAGTTCTGAGCTTAAAATGCATAAATATTTTGTGAGTTAAGGCTACCTTACTGGGACAGGAATCTCCAATTTAAGAGACCCTTAGAAATATGTATAACTTTCGGGATGAATTCCAAATTAAGTATATTAATATATGCTACAGTATCTCTCCTTTCCAGATAGGTAACAATAGAGTAAGAAAATTGATCTCTTCTGATTGTTAAACAGGAGTGTGTTAATTATATGAGGACACATTTGAAATACATGTATTCACAAACATGCAATGCAAGTATGCAATCAGTTAATACAGAACTTTGATTTTGATTACAAAAAGTTAATTGATATCAAAATCAAATCCTTAATGAATATCAAAATGTGGTATCTGGGAGGTGTCCAATAATTTCAATATATATGAGATATATATCGGGAGATGAGCTGTCAATCAGAATTATTTCTGGTTTATATCATATCATTAAGTGCAGATGGCTGATATAAACGTGGATCATCCCCCTGTTTATAAACTTTGAGTGCAGGGCGCTTATTACAGAAAACATGTGCAGCTGGAATTGTTGAAATTTGCTCCAAGTGTTTTGAGCTTATTAACTGGCGATGAAATGTAGGGCTGAATTTATTTCACTGGCGTCATGCCAGTATATATGAAGTTGCAGTGGACAGACAGAATGAGGGGGGGTGGGGGGTGGGGGGGGAGTTAAGACAACAGGATATATGTGAGGTAACATGGGACAGAATATGGTGGGGAGTACAGACACCTAGGCACCTAGGAAGGCAGAGAAAGGGNATGAAGAGAGGAGTTAGAATATTATCATAGATTCAAATGTGCACAATAAAAAAAACAAGTATGAAAATTTAATCAGTAATATTTTCTAGGTTAATAATTTTTGTACCAATCATACAAGACCTACTAATATTTTTCTCAATTGGATTCAGTGTTCATCCGAAAATATACAGGAAAATTGTTTATTTTTGCAGGTAAAAATATATAAAACTGAGAGATAGCTTAAGCTTGCTGTGTTTATCAAATGCATTGTGATTGTGTGATTGGCCAATATTTCGCGAGGTCAGAAAGAGTAAACATAATTGATTGTTTAGAGTTGATAGGGTTATCTTAGGGGAGTTCACTAGTTGATGTTTGAATTATAATATTTCCTGATAATCTTTTTTAAACATTTTTTTTTTACCCGTACATACATGTCGGGTTGATTAACGAGGTACACTGAACTTACAGTTTACAAATCTTTAAACAAAATCTCAAGTCGTTTGTAAATCAGTTTGAGATATATCTACAGTAGGTATGTATACAAAGTGCTATATTTATCGACTCCTACAGAATTGAAATTCTTGTTAAAATGGTGTTTAGAGTTTTCCTAATGATGAAAGTCTTCATAGGCATTCTGCCAAGCACATATGTGAAATGTTGAGTAATTTGGTGAAGAGATACGCTATAGAAATCCAGCAGGTTTACAAGATTTGATAGCTGGTGAATTTACCATGAGGTCTTAACAGGGTAGAACCTGTTTACCTAATGCTTAATTAAACGTACCAGTATAATGTGCTGGAGATGTAATGCATGTCTAGGGGGCCTACTGGAGATATTGCCTGTGGTGGTGAGGGTTGGGGGGGGG